>NW_025954632.1:0-18916 GCF_022376455.1 Epithele typhae
CCCTACCGCCGCGCGTACTGGTTGTTCTGCACGGCGGCAGGCGGCTGCCCCCACGGACTCGGCCCAACCCCTTGCGACGGCGCCTGGCCTTCGTGCCCTCCATAGTATCCCTGTTGTGGCTGGCCCTGGTAGGACTGATGGTAGTGCATGTTCGGGTCCCCACCCGCGGGAGGAGGATAGGCTCCGGCAGGCGCTGCGTAGCTGGGACTTGTCGGCTGGGCGGCCTGCGAGCGCGGAGAGTCGATAGGCATCTGCGGCACGTTCCCAGGAATAGAGATCGGAGGTGCGTTGGGGAGCGCGGCGCGCGGCTGCTGGTGCGGCGACGCGTTGGGCGCGCCCGGCGGGGCACCCGCGGTGACTTGGGGAGAGGTGTTGTTGCGCGGGGGCGCGGTGGTGGACGACGCGCGACGGCGCTTGCGCGAGGCGGCACCGCGCGGATCAGACTCGTCGTTGTCGTTCGCGTCATCGTCCTTGGGCGGGGGCGGGGGTGCGTTGTGGCCGGGAAGAGCGATGCTGCCGACGTTGTTGGCCTGTTGCATGCCGCCGGTGGTGCGGTTGATGGGGGTGCCGACGGGCATGGAGGACGGAAGCTGGCCGTGGGGCGCGTTGAGACAAGCCTGAATGAGGTTCTTACCCTCGGGCTGGGTGACGAGGGGCTGGAGCTTTGCAGTGGTGAAGGTGTAGACAAGGCCGGTCTCGGACACGACAAGGAGGAGCACCTGGGTCCCGGTGAGGGTGGAGAGCTCGTACGCCTGGGGGACGCTGAGGACTGGAGCGCAAAGAGGAGGAAGAGGAACATACCTTTTTCATAATGCCCGCCTTTCGTTTCGAGAAGGTGATGTGACGTCTGGACTTGTCCTGGATGAATTCAATCTTGATCTTTCTCCTTCCGGCCTTCTTGTCGGACTTGGGCTTGTCGTCGTCGTCATCGTCGTCCTGGCCGCTCTCGTTGGCGTCGGGGTCGTTGACGAACGAGTCTTCGTGAGTGGGGTCGTGCTCGTGACGGGAACGCTTGTTGGACATGTTGGGCGAGGGGAGGTCTGCGGGCATGGGCTGGGGGCGCGGGCGCGGAGAGAGGTGCTGTGGACGAAAGCGAGCTCGGTCGGGGTGTTGTGGGAGGATTGGGCCTGTGTAGGGCGTGAGCAGGTTAAGAGGACGGGAAGGGGAGGGACGAGGCGGGAGGACGAGCACCCCGAATCCGGACGCGTACCAGAAATGGAGAGGAGGTCGAGGAGGGAAATAAGATTCCCATTTTCGCTCACCCTCCCATATATACCCATCAAACAAACAACGCCATCGTCCGCGCGGCACCCGCCGGCATTCCCACGGCCCGTCGCGCTATCTTATCACCCCTTCCCAGACAGACAGGCGCAGTGCTGCTCTGGGACGCCCGCTTCCCTGCCACCCCCTCTCTCCCACGCACGGCCCTCCCCATCCGCTCGTGACTCTCCCAGCGAGGCACGCCTGCCCTATCCGGCTCTCACATGCCCATATCGGGCCCACTTCCATCCCGAGCCAGCCGAAGATCGACCTCGTTGGCTCCCGATTGGGCCCGCGCCCAGATCCTTCCGTCCGCCCTCGCCTCCCGTCCCCTTCCCCTCTCCGCCCGCCTCCGCCCCGTCCCCGTCCCTTCGCGCCCGCCCATCACGACGGGCAACGGCTCAGCTTCGGAGCCCGGAAAGGCGTAGAAAAAGCCTGTCAAAGGTGTCATTTCCGGCAGGTATTTTTCCAGGGGAGAAAAAGGGTGGGAAAGGCGAACTTTTATGTCAAGTTTGTGTGTGTCGTAGAGTATCCTGAAAGGTGACGTTTTGGGCGAATGTTTTGGCACGACAGAATACTGTGCTCAGAACAAAGACAATAGAATTCATTGTAAAGGCAATAGAACGTGTATAGTATGTGAGCAACAAACAAGTGAGTACGAATGATAAGTAACGCGCGTTATTGGAATGGGTACCAAAGGTCTCTTTATCGATCGTTTTCGGCACCCCGTAAATCACACGGAGAAATTGCCCATTTTAGTGCCTTTTTCACACGCTCACAAAAGGCTGCAGAAAAGACACCTTTGACAGGCTTTTTCTACGCGTTTTCGGGCTCCGAAGCTGGGCCGTTGCCCGTCGTGCATCCTGCCCCGCGCGCACACGCGGACGGGCGCGCACGACTTTGAACGCACACCGCCGCGCGAAGCGGGCGCGCATCACGCCGCCGCGCGCTATACTTGGCCGCGCGCCGGCGGCTGCGTCCCGCCATCCGCATCCGGCAAGTTTCTTTCCTCATTCGCTGTCAGTTTTGCCTCCGCGCCGGGTTGCGCGCGCGGGCGAGCGACTTCCAGGCTGCCACTCCGACGTCCCGAACCTCTCTGCCACCTCCAGGCTCCGTCGACCGTCGACCTCGACTGATCCCCAACTACCGCGAATGATGGCGACCAGCCTGCACGTCCGTCGCTCTCGGAGGGTTTGTGCTGCGGACGGGTCGCAGGTCGATGTTTGGGTCGATTATGATCCCGCGCGCTCCCGTTGATTGCTCCGAGCCAAGACGAGCCGCTGAAAGCGCTGCGCACGAAAAGCCTTTGCGAGCTGGCTCCTGGGCCGTGCTGATCTCAACTTCATGTCTCACAGATGGCAAACCTTCGGCGGTGTAAAAGTACAAGGCGGCTTCGCCCTGCTTCGCCTGTCGTCATCATCTACGATCCACGGACACCAGCACAGATCTGGGGTGTGCACGGATGATGGACCAGATAAGTCAAGGCTGAAGGTCTTTCCTGGGACCTGCTGACGGCGCAACGGCAGGCCGTGGGCTTGGTAACCCCCGTCCAACGCTTATTCCAAACGGGACGTCGCCTTGTCATCGATACATAAAGCAGCTGCCCACCCCGGCGCACAAAGCTACTCAACGCCGTCTCACCCGCTCTTGTACTCGTCCCTCGAAATCAGGCCGCCTCCGACCCTCCCTCTCTTGCTTTATGCGCCGCAACCACGAGTAGGACCCGGGCAACCTCGAATCGCCATTCTCTGCGACCTCTGCTGCCCTCGCGCGCGCAGCGTAAAACGTCATCGTCCGATCCACAGCCGCCGGGCCCCGCAAGGCCGGAGAACCTGTCGCACCGGCGCCCTGCCCGCCCTGGCGCCCGGTCCGACCCCGGCCTGTTCTCGCCGCAGTATCCCCATCGGCCCGGATCTCGTCCTCCCCCTCGCTTCTCGCGATCGCGCTCGCTCGAAACGGACGACAATGTCGCGCCGTCCTCTGCCGTTCCGCCGCAGGACGAACGCGCGCGAGGAGGCCGCGGGGGGCTGGGACGGGAGACTCGGACGACCCGCGTACGGAGGCGCGCCGGTGCGTGCGGCCGTCGTGCCCAGGGCCCGCGGTGCGGATCGTCTGGAGAACCCCGGGGGGTCGGACGAACTACCGGTGTGCGGGAGGGGGCTCGGTCCACCCGTCGACGCGATAGGATCGCGCGACGGGATGCGCGCGATGCGAGCCCGCATTGGGCCGCGGGCCCCTCTTCTCCTCCGCTGTTGTATGTTGACAGCTGCTGCCAGGCAGAACTTACGGTTCAAATTTCAAAGCTTTAGGGCACAGTCACCTTGTGGCGCGCGGGCGGGTGCCGCCTCTCGTTCGTACTCTTGTCGTCTCAAGCTTCGGCACTCAAGGTTTTATTGTCAAGACTAGAACTTATGCGGATTGGCTGGCAGGTGAATGCGCCAGGCTTCCCTCCGTCCTCCCAAGTTCCCAGAGATCCCTCAAGACACTTATCGCCAGCCGTCGACGCGACGCACGCACTCACTGTTCTCCCCCTACCTGTCGTTTGGCGCCAGCGAACATTAACACACATTGAATGACACCCCAAATCTGTCGCCGGCGTACATTGCACCACACTCACTCGCGACCGTATGATGTTCTGTACGTATGTGCAAGTCCCATTTTTTTCCAACCCCACCCAAGCTCCGCAGACGGCAGATCCGACCGCCAAAAATGCATCCGCGCCCACACATGCGATCATCATCATCATCATCACCTCCCGCCGCGACCCCAAACCCGTCCGTCGACGGGCCGCGTTCAAGGGCCCGGTCGCCACGGCGACGCACGCCTGCCCCGCCCGCTTTCATCTATCACGACGCCAATTGTCTCTTCCCCCCTCTCCCCACGGCACCTTCCCGGCGTTCGAGAACGTCGCGCCGCGCGGATGGTCGCCGGCGTCCGCGTCGGGCAGGGGAGAATTCGCCGGTCCGTCCAGACCCCAACTCCGTCGCCCTGATTCGCCGTTCGGGTTTGTTCGAACTTTGGTCTCGGAGCGCGGGCCCGGGCGCGTCGTGATGGGGAGCGCGTCACTTACACAAACACAGCCGTCCGAGCAAGCCGCCGAACGCGTCCCCGAGCGCGCCCGCACCCCAGGGTCCGCGCAATGCTGACGCTGAGCGCTGAGCGTCGCGTGTCACCCGCGAAGGAAACCAGATGGGCGCACCCTCGTCGGTCGGGGGTCGGAGACCAGTGGACCGACTTCCGTAGGGCTCAAGCCGGGTTTGATGTGCTCGGGTCTGCTCGGGTAGCTCGGCACACAAGCAAATTCAAACTCAGCTTCTTGTGCGGGCGCGCCCACCTGAGACATCGCACAAGTTGTGAGCCGACCAGAGCCGACGCGAGCCGACGCGTAGAGACGAGCCGTCAGGGCACGCGTTGATGGCTGTCGGAGCGCCCATCGCGCCCATCGCGCGCGACCCCTGCGCGACCTGCAGCTGGCATCGCGCGTGCCCACACGACGCGTCGTCCACTCGCGCACCACCGTCCTCGCGCGCGCACTGCGATGAGCACGCGCTCATCCACGCCGACTGCGGCGCCCGCTTCGTCGCGCACTGAAGCGCCAAAGAACTTACGAGCGGTGGCCCTATGCAGTGCGTTGGGCATGCATACGCGCTGGAGCTTGATGACACAGGGAACCCATCAACGTCCGTACGTTCGCGCTCTCGACGGGGGAGCACGGAGCCCAACCACGCAGCGCGCGCCCCGATATGGGAAGACAAGACTTCATTCAAGTTCACGCTCGCTGACCTCAGTCCTCTTTTCTTTCGGCGCGCAGGGCAGCATCCACATGGTGCACGGGCTCGACGTCGCGCGCGCGCGGTGCTCCCGTGCATCTGGACCGCGGCGCAGGCCAGACGCGGCTCCTCGCGGACACGCACGTCTACGACTGGTGGGACTGGGCGGTGGAATGGGCCTCTGCGACGCAGCAGGGGTGGGCGCAGGAGCTCATGGATGAGGCCGCGCTGCGTGCGCTGCCGCGGCCATCGGAGATGCTCGCGGGGGCGATGGACAACGTTGAGCTCGTCGTCGACAAGAGCATGTCGGATGCGATCTCGTGTTCGCAGCGTCTTCCCCGCGCTTCAGCCCTGTGCGGATTCAAGACACGGCGCCGCTCGTCGTCGTCCTCAAAATGGCGTTACGCTTCGCGCTGCACTTCGCCGGCGGCCATGCTCGTCCGCCCCACCACCGCGCGCTTCAAGTTTCTTGGAGACAACGCACCCCGATTGCGAGCCCGAGCGGACTCGATCGCGAAGTCTAAAACTGAGTCCATGCGCCCGAGCTGGCACTGGGCGGTCGAGCGCGTCCACACTGTCGACGTGCCTGTCGGCGCGACTGGCGTCGTAGCAGGCGGCCACGTCCCTTGTCCTCCTCCAGCGGAGCAAATATTCTGGCAGCACCGCGCGCGACGTAGTCGGCATGGACGAGCGCGTGCTCATCGCAGTGCTCGTCGCGTCGTGCGGGCATGCGCGATGACGAGCGAGCTGCACGGCGCGCGTCGCGCAGGAGTCGGGCGCGACGGGCGCTCCGACAGGGTCCAACGCTTGCCCTGACGGCTCGTCTCTACGCGTCGGCTCGCGTCGGCTCTGGTCGGCTCACAACTTGTGCGATGTCTCAGGTGGGCGCGCCCGCACAAGAAGCTGAGTTTGAATTTGCTTGTGTGCCGAGCTACCCGAGCAGACCCGAGCACATCAAACCCGGCTTGAGCCCTACGGAAGTCGGTCCAATGAGAAAGAATCTGCGCACTCAGGATGGAATTCATCATATCCTTCATGCACATCTGAGCACGATTGACCTGCGTGCTGGTATATCTACGGATCGCACGTCAGATGGCCAGGTGCCTCCAGGCACCTGCTCCGTACAATACTTGGCGAGCTAATTCACCGCGGACAAGAAACCGAGACACCAGAAATGGTGCAACATGGGAGCATAGAGAGCGCCGAGTCAGCATAGACAACGAGCGTCTATAATGCCAGAAGGAGCAACACGCTGAGGCGCCTTGTCTGTCTGCCTCTCCCCACACAACGCCAAAGTCCTCTGCGCATGTCTTGGCCCGCTTGGTCACTTGAGTCTGAAATTCTGCTCGATGGCTTCCCTGCCTGCGCCGTGGGGAGTCCCGGTCCCACGGACGCCCCACGTCGCCTCCTCCAGCGCTGCGGGTCACAAAAAGCATTCAATCTTCCGCGACTGGGCAGTCCCGCCCAGTGGATACACGGTCTTAACGAATGCACACCAGCTTCCTTGTGTGGCCCGGCTTTCCACGCCCAGACCAGCTTGGGCTGGGAATGCTGAGCGCAGAAGAGGGGGCACAGTACCACCCTTCGTTATCACTGCTGACTTCCCAGCGACTGCTGACTATTATTCTCTCTCTCTAGTTGTAGCGGAGGCGTAGCGCGCCCGAGAACTGACGTCATCCCAGGATCGGCGCTGTATTCACAATCTACGGCACAGCAGAGTCCGTCAGCGTGCACGTCATTCCCCGGATCATGGCTAAGGAGCATGGGTCGGCACAGTGTTCAGGTACCCGGATCCATCATCTCTACAACACTTACCAGATCAGGTAGCGGGGAACCCACCCCGCGGCAGCGCACACGCAAAATGACGATCGGACGTATTTCGAGGTCGTCTTCGGGGCAGTGCGACTGTGCTCGCTCGCAACTCTATGCTCCATCGCGGCCAAACAAAGCTCGGCCAAGCACTCCACGCTTCCCGCAGCTCCCTTGGCGCGAAGGTTCTGCTCGAGCATGTGCCCGAGCTGCTCGACGCATATAAGCACCCGTCGACGAGCGGGATCATCCTCACCAACCCACATCCAGTCGTATCCACAGCACTCACTCGCCCAACACACACATTTTCCCCACCCATACACAATGCACTCCTCCAGCATCGACGTCCGCCACTACCAGGTGTCGGTCAGTAGCGGTCCCTCCCAGCTTCAGCTCCGCATCGTTGCTCAGTCGGTTTCGCAGCCCACCCAGTCCAAACAGAGTCGCGCTCCAAGGTCAAGAGATTCTTCCGCCGCCTCGGCCACCACGACGATGACCAGGTCAATTCGCTTCCCGTTGTTCTCGGCACATGGACGCAGCGATGCTCACTGCGCTCCTCTGACCACAGAACGTCACCTACACCCACCGCTCCCACGACAGCAACAGCTGGGAAAGCTTGCCAAGGAGCGAGGCCATCGTGAGTAGCCGCAGCGGCTCTATTCCGGAGAGCGTCGGATGCTGACCCGGCGCCATCCTCCCCCAGAGCGAGGCCGAAACCTTCGACGAGGCCGACAGCACGTGGGACGCACGTCGACGTCGACGCGCCCCGAGCGTATCCGCCGCCACCAGACGTCGCCCCCGCCGCAGTGGTACGATGTGAGTACCTGTGCCGTGTCTCCAGCGTCTTTCCCGGAGACTGACGCCCTCGTATTATCGCAGGGCGCCGCTGAGCTCCTCGACGACGACAACCTGGCGTGGGGCGGCAAGCCGCACCAGCCCATCGTCCATCACCGCTATCACAACCGTCGCCCCCATCGCCACTAGACCCCGTTTTCACTCATCCTTGTAATATCACACTATTATCACATACCCCGCTCCAACAGCGCAGTCACCACCTTCCTTTGCGCTGCTGTCATGTCGTACTAGCAACTGTAGCGTTTGTTCTGCGAATGCATCCGCCTGGCATTACCTCCAGCTCGCACCCGCGTCCGCAAAGTGCATGCGCAGTCCGGCCGTGTGAACCCCGCCCGGTGTACAGCCGTGCCAAGCCCCGGTGTCAAGCTTGCTCTTCCACTCCCTCCCGACGCCTGAACGCGGGATAGCCGCCGTCCCGTTGCGATTACTGAACGTACTTAGCATTACGCGTGTAGTTAACGAGCTCTGGCACGAATCCATCATCATCATCACTCCCTCCTGACGCTCACCGGGTTGCACCGTGTGGTTTGGAGACTCGCAGAGCGCGGCGTCTTGCGCGCACGGGAATAATCAACTTCTTGCCGTTGACCTGCCAAGCACTGTCCGGCACCCACCACATTGAACGTACCCGCCGGGGCCGCAGAGTGCCAGGGTGGAGTGGAAATCGGGCGCTGCACACGGAGTGGGTCTCCGAACATATGGGAACCTGCTCGTGGGGCGCGAGGAGCACGGCGGACGGCGGGGCCGAGGTGCGTGCTGTGGTTATAGGCTCGCCGGACTTTTCGGAGGCTTGACCAATACGTAAACTGCTTCGCAGATAGGTCCCGGTTGCGCCGTACGAGCCCGCTTCGGCGAGATCTGGCATGTCGACGTGTAGAGTACCACGAGTGCCCTAGAACGTAGAACCATTGCACCGCTGGCTTCAGTACCCCCCTCGCAGGCCCGCGGTTTTTCCGAAAAGGCCACATCTTCAGGCCCAGAAACGCAGTCTCGTCTGGTGTTCAACGTCAAGCACAATAGACGCACAAAGCTCAAGACGAATGCCCAGATCGGCCAATTCGCGTACGAACCTCAATAGTACAATCCGCTAACAATTCATACCGTATATAGGACATCACCAATGAACTTCATCAATGCCAGATGGTGAATACGCAGCGCGCTCGTAGGATCTAAGCACGCGTTCAGAACCACTTCTCCGCTCGACAACGAACATGCTTACCGTGCACTACACCCATTGTTCCCTAGCTGGCGTCCTTCTATTGGCATCGGAAGCACCAGGAGCCATGGGCTTCAATCTCACCTGACGGACACTGGCGTCTTTGCGCGTCTCCATCGTTTCCAAGAAGGCGTGACGGCCGTGAGGAGGATGCTGCCAACGGTAGCCACGGCACAATGATCGAGACGTCATTGGTTGTAGCTGTAACTGGTCGGCCCTGCGGGGTGGAGAAGGTGAAATTATCGGAGAGACCGTCCCGTTGAGCCTGGATCGAAGCTCAGTACTAGAGCTGGCAAGGACGCCGCGAAGACGTAGACGAGGAGCTGCGTTGCCTATCATGTTACGAGAAAAAGGATTCTAGAAGCGAAATGCGAGGACTGACCGGTGAATGCCACGGTCGCCTTCACTCCGAGGGCGTAACCGTGGGGTCTTTGGTGAGGTTCGTTTGATACCAGGTGTTGTACACGACCTTGCCTTGCCGCTGGTAGTCAAGGCGCCGTCACGGCCAGTATTGCACGTCGCGCTTCCAGCTGTCCATGCGCTGGACAGAGAGTAGATGAAGTACTCGAAGACGGAGTGGCGATAGTGGTCGTCGATCGTGATGTTGAAGAACTCAGCAGAGGCTGCTAGGATAGCGGATGTGCGAGGCAGACCGAGAGCAAGAGAAAGGACAGTGGCCCCATGACTCTGAAACTCGAGAATATAAGTAGGTACCATGGGTGAAGGGGTGGTACTTATTGCGGCCACGACGTGCAAGCTGCTCTGCTTCCGACGACAGAGCTAATCATCCGTGTCGGTTGAAAAACCGTCACGAACTCACAGCGGACGCGTCAACGTGCCTTGCGTGATGGCTGCCGTTCCACCCCATGAGAACAACAAGCGGCCGGTCGAAGGCGAGAGAAATCGGGAACGATCTTGTCATGTGAGATACGTAGTATGATGACAGCGGGCGGGAGAGGCGAATTCGCTTGGCAGCGCTAGCACACTCTCGTCTCCGGGCCGGTCAAAGTCGGCCGGAATCGACTGGAAGCAGGGCGCCTGGTCCGGGCGCCGAGCGCCCGGACCCTCGTCCGGATCTTCAACGTTCTCTCTACGATTATTGTACGACTCCGTCTTGTCTCATCATCTCTTTTGTCTCTTCGAGTCTCCTGTGTCAGATCATTCTAACACACTCGAGCTCCGAGACAGTCATGTGACCATATACTTATATAGGACTTCCGTGCCTCCGTGACAGCAGCTCTTGCGATACGATCTCTTCCCACTCTCTTCGCATGAACCTCTACCATCTCCCCCACTTTATGTGTCGACCTTGCCAGGCGCATCGCCGCTCAAGCGTCCCAAAGCCTCACATTTTTTGAGTGTTCATTTTGTCATACCCCGCTTCATTGACTTCGCCACCCTCGGTCAGATCGAGGACCCCCATTGCACCTATCAAGAAGCAGCCGCCTCCACCAGGGTCTTAGCGGAGAGATGGGCTGCCCTACTCCGAATCGACGGTGCCCGGGAGAAGCTTCACGCGGCTGTCGCCGCACTAGGAGGACGACACGTGCAACACCGAAGCGCACTCGTCGCTCGAAGGCCACGGTGAGCCGGCTCAAACGGCTCAAGGCTCTCGCGGACGAGTTGAGCGCTTGAGCGGTCTTTCGGACCCTTGCCCTCCTCGATAGGTGCTGATTCGGTCGTGTTGATGCGCTCACGCGTCCATGTCGACGACTCCACGGGTGATGTGACCTTGCTCGCAGGGGAGACGAGCATGCCGAGCCTGAGGTCATGGCAATGGAAACCAGAAAATGTGAGGCTCTGGGAAAGGTAGATCACACAAAGTGGGGAGATGAGAGAGCTCACGCGAATACAGTGGGGAAAAGATCAGTGTATCCAAGAGCTATTATCACGGAGGCAGCAGAAGTCCTCCATAAATATACATGGTCACATGACTGTCTCGGAGCTCGAGTGTGCTAAGATAATCTGACAGAGGAGAGGGCCGAGACTCAAATAGACAAAGAGACGTCGCTATCGTATGAGAAGAGACAGGTGTCCTGCACCGACCGCTTGGCGGGAGCCGACCTCTTCGGGCAGGACCCAGAGTTCAGATTCCAGGTCAACATCAAGGTCATGGGGTCGAGTTTCGAACCGCATAAGACCGCCTCCGTTGCGAGAAGAGATCACTATGATATCCTACACTTCGCTTGTGGATGCAGCATCGCGTCCGGGCGCGATCGCAATTCTCCCACGTGACCGCGTCGACGATATGATGTCATGGCGCGGTCACCCCAATGCTCCTGCTCCTCGCGGCACGTAATGCTCGGTGGGAGCGAGCGAAGACGTCATCCATGGCTGAGGTATACATAGAGCGCCCTTTGAGCGCAGAGTGTCCCAACACATTCCCGCCTCCCACACCGAACCCGTTCGCAACCCCCCCCTTACATCACATGTCTGTTCTCCGTCAAGCCTTCTACACGACGACGCGCTCTGCGGTCGCGAATTCCTCGAGGACGATCCACACGTCGCCCGTGTCGCGCAAAAGCGTCACTGAAAAAGTCGCGGACGTCGCGGACAAGGTGAGGGATTCGACACGCCGTGCTGCCGATTGCGGCTCACGCTTTCATGCGCGCACATGCAGGTCAACAAGAAGGTTGGTCAGGGCTTAGCGTCTGCTATAGAGAAGGGAGAAGATGTGTCGGCGAAGACGAAAGAGACGATGGGTGCGCTCTCACATCTCCCTCGCCCGGGCGGCGAGTTGCTGACCTATTCACCTGCTAAAGGCACGGCCAAGGAGAAGGCATCTGAAGCGTCCACCACTGCGAGCCAAAAGGCCAATCAGGTGAGCATCGTTCTAACAAGTTCTAGGGCTGGATGTTGAGTCAATATGCAGGCTACGGCAGGTGCCAAAGAAGGAGCTCACGACCTCAAGCGTGATGTCGAGAAGGAGGTTCGCCGGTAATGCTTCACGTGGAACGAGTCTGTGTATTTCTACTCGCCCGCTCAAATTTCGCAATGTACATTATCATCATGCGCGAGCAGCATGTGTCGACGGCAGATCGTGACATATAATTTGAAGATTCGCTCACGATATAAGGCGACGTTGCGAGCGCTTGAAACGTAGGGCAACGTCAACCTTGCACACGCATTGCAATTCGTCAATTTGTTTCTCATCCAAATTACGGAAAAGCCAATACGCAAGTGTCAAGGTATATGCAAAGACATGGTATCATTAGTATGAATGAAGATGTGGTGTACAAGTGAGCTTGGGAGCATGAACATCGTAGTAAATTATACATCGTCAGTGTGACTCGCGTCCAAATCTGAGTCTTCGCGCTGTTACCAACCAGTTGTTACCAGACGGAGCGCACAAGTCTCCGGTCCAACAACAACAACGAATGACGATGTGAAAGTGTCCAAGGACAGTACGGGGAAGGTAGCAGTTGGGCGAAGTCCGCATCTAGTCGGGCACGATGGGTGCAAATGTCATCGGATTTTCATTCCGAGCTCCAGAGCACGGCAGTGCTCAAGCGCGCTGACGAGGGCGGAGCTTCATGAGACAGCCGTCCTGAGGGAAGAGGGTAGCGATGATTCTATTGATCATGAAAATGTCAGTCATCTGCATCGATTGATGCAGCAACAGGATACTCACTGGACCTTGTCGCTCTCGGGCGTCCTGATGTGCTCGAAGTCCAACAGCATCGCAGCGTCAGCGAGGACGATCATGGTGTTCATGATCGCGTACTCGACACCGATGCACTTGTGGGGACCGCTGCCGAAGATGAGGTAGTTCTTCGGCGTGGTGTTCGCACTGCCCTCAGGGTCGAGCCAACGTTCAGGGACGAGTACGCTCGGTTGAGGGTACACTTCGGGGTCGTGCACGGACGGGTAGACGGAGGCGATGACGATAGAACCGGAGCGGGGCGGTGTAGCTGTCGGAGATGGGGAACGACTTCGTGGCCAGGTAGGGAACCATCGTAACAGGGGGCTTGACACGAAGAGACTCGCGGACAAAGGCACGGAGGTAGGTCATCTGGTCGAGCATGTCGAGGGTAAGAGGACGGTCGCCGTCACCGCCGCGGACGCGCTCCTGCTCCTCCCGGACCTTGGCGAGGATGTCGGGCATGTCGGCGAGATGCTGCATGCCATAGATAACGCCAGAGCTCATCGCGTCCTGCGAGGCGAAGAGGAAGGAGAAGACGACCATGGCCATCTCCATGTCGGAGAAATCCTTGCGGCCCTTGTATCCGGGCTCGGCCATGGACTGGATCCAGTGGTCGAGCATGCACTCGGGCTCCTTGCCGGCCGCCATCGCGATCTTGCTCTTCGCCGCAGCGTTCTCCAGGTGCTTCATGGCGGTCTTCCGCGCTTGGATTGCTTTCCAGACCTTGGTGCCAGGGAAGGGGAAGGGGAAGTTGACGAGCTCCAAGGCGACAGTGATGCGCCAGTAGTTATCGGCGATTTCGCGGGCCGCTTCTTCCTCGATGTGGGGACCGCAGAAGACCAATAGCGAGGTCTCCATGTTCAGGTCACGGAAGGTCATCATGATCGGCTTAGCGGACGGGTCCTCCTCTGCGGTCTTGAGCCATCTCTTGAAGTGCTTGCGCGTAGTCTGGTCCTGGACGGCGGAGTAAATGCTGTACGGGATAAGTTATCAACAATGGGCCGACACAAGCATGTGATAAAGCACGAAGGTGGTCTAAGTCCATTCGGGGTAAGGTCATAGAAGCTTCATCTCCTTAATGAACCCAGCCCATGGGCTGATGGGCTGCCGTACGGCTTCCAGCGCAAAGCCGGTCAATCCACGCCACGCGTCGGCGTAACATCAACCTGCGCCGTTTACAATCGGTGTGCATGCCAAATGCGGAGCGCATTACAGATATATGTGCATACAACACGGCAGCCAAACTTGACACAGATGGCTAGTGTAACGGTCCCTTCGCATGCAGGACATCAAGCCAGATAGATACGGACGACGAAGAAAAGAAGAGGGGGATGGGAAAGAAACAAGACTAGAACTTCGACGTACCCGAGTGCCTTGCGAGTGAAGAGCGTGTTCAGGACCTTCCGGTAGTCGACGTGTACCTTTCCGGTGAGGAAAACCCTGAGGAGCGGCGTCCACATGGTCAGGTTTTGCATGCGCACACACTTCTGCCGAGCGGCCAAGGCTTCTCACCAGTTATCCGGGCGAAGGATGACCTTCGCGGAGTGGACCAGGCAGGGTTCGGCATGGTTCGGCGAGTTGAAGACCTTGCGGGAGAACTCGTTCGACGTCGCCATTACGATAAAGCTGTAGCCCCGATCACCCGATTGCACGGCGACACAGACGTCATCGAGCGGTCATGGTGATCGATACCGCAATAGTGATGGACAAATGGTCAGAGACAGCTAGACGGGGGCAGCAAGGCCCACACGAGAGGAGAGTTTGCGTACATGTTGAAGACGCTAACCGCGGACAGCGAACCTGCAGCCCACTGCTTTTGGTAGTTCTCGAGCGTCGGCCGCATCGAGTCGACATATTTGCCAATGACGGGAATGGTCCAGTTGTCACCGGGGAGAGCACCTTTCTTGTAGCGCCAGACGGCTTGCTCGAGGGCGAGGAGGGAAAGAACGATGGCGGCGGTTGTCCAGAGCCATGTGGCGGTCTCGGGCGAGACAGAGAAAAGGGTGGGCACGGAGACGTACTCGCTGGCGTAGGCGGTGAAGGAGGGGATGGAGGCCGAGACGGAGCGTTCACCGAGGACGGACATGGCGAGCGGGTGCGCCGGACGGCGAGAGACGAGGAAAGCCGGGCGGAGGGTGCGCACAACGCTGCTCGGGATGGTGGGCCTTACAAACGAGAGCCGTGAGTCTTCCGTCTGCATCAGCGCTGCCTCCCATTGGCCCCTCGCAGATCGAACCATTCCCCGAATATTTCATCACGCGCGGTGAGACCAGCGTCACGTGGCCGCGTCGAAAGCTCACGTCCGGCTGCGGCCATCCGCCGCCTAGCGAATCGGCCACCTAAGCATGTTCAATGGGATCATAACCAAAATGCACCGAAGATGTGCCCGCTCGTGCCTCTAGTGAGTAGCGGTCGTGAACAAAGGTTTAGAGAGCGGTATCGGTAGACGGGTCCCCCAGACGACAGACCGAGAACGGCATCGTGTGACGCTCCGTATCATGCCTCACAACTGCGCATCGTGCCTGCGCGTCTACTGGGCATTGCTGATTCCGCCCTTTTCGCGAAGGACCGTAAGTACAGATACATCATTGGAACCAAATCAACAGCCTGCTTGAGTAAACCCGCGTTTCCGGGGAAGCCGAGCCACAGTCTTTGGTCCTGAGAAGGCACGACTGCGGGCTTCCAGACCGCCAATGTCCTCCACACGCGGCAGCGGCAGCGGGCTCGGGTGGAAGGGCACTGGCGAGCCCCACATCGCCCGTTCAGGCTCCCGTTCAGCTGGAGGTGTGCGCCGACGATCATCGGCGCCGAGTCCGCTTGCGGGTGGGCTCGGCGGACGCGGCACGTAGTCTCGAGCCCGATCAAACGCCCGGCTGATGTCCGCACGGAGGCGCACACGCGGGTTCGAGTCGTTCCAGAGCGAGCCTGGGGTGCCCTGCGTCGTCGGCACGAACGTGAGCGGGCGCGTCGTCGGCGGGGGTGGTGGGAGCGCGACGCCGCCCAGGCTGCGCGATGTTGCCATGGAAGAGATAAGACTCTGGGCTCGAGCGCGCATTGCCGCCATGTCCCGTTCGTAGTCATCTTCCCCTGCAGAAATGTGGCCAGAACGGGGGACAAGCCGAGCTGTAGAGTAGTACAATGATGAGTAAGGCCCGCCCAGCGAACTCTCTGCCAAGGACTTACACCATACTGGCACAACATTGGCCCGTCTCGTGGTACCCATCGTGGCTCTGTTGACCCCAGGGGCCCGCGGAGGTCCCCGAGGGACCACGCTTGACCCTTCTTCATTATGCTGTCGTCGTGTTGCTTCTAACCTCGCCGACGATTGCCTTGACATCTGATCCAGCCTCGACAGAGCGTGGACCCACGCAATATCCTCTCCCCCGTCTTCGTCGTCCTCAACGTCTTCGCGCATCTCGACGCTCGCTGCCTCGCCAAATCCTAGGGACGCTTCGGGTCTTGGCCTCAGCGTGGTGTGCTCCGTCGTCGCATCGCCGTCCGTGTTGGACCGGTGACGGACGCGGTAGCTGCGGGTTCGCGTCGACCCTCCAGCGTCAGCTCTCCCGTTCAACGCCACCCACGCGTCTTCTGCAACCCACCTGCGGTCGTGCTGTCCGTTTTCGAGGTCTCCACGAAGCGCTCTCTCCCTGAGAACTCTCCCTCGTGAGGCCAACAGGTCCTGCACGAAATCAAAGGAACTCTGCTCGCTAGGTAGGCGGTACGCGTCCCCGATTTCTGTCCCTGACGAGTTTGGGCTGTCACCGACTGAAGGGCCGGACCGAATATAACGAGGTCGAGGAGTTCCACCGTCTTGTGAGACACGAGGGCGCGGTCGTGGGGCGTGTGGGGCGGAGGTGGAGGCGAACGCCTCACTCGGAATGATCGAGTCCTCGTCCTGCTGGGACAGCGTTGTTCGGGCGGTTCTTGGGAGCGGAGGAGGAGTCCAGGAAGACAGTGTTCTACCAAGGGAGCGCGGGTATGTAGTAGACTCGCCCCGAGCTGCGGCCGTGGTATTTGCCGAGTCTAGGGCTGACGAATGGTCGAATGCAGAGGCACGAGACAAGGCAGCCTCGGCACGAGTGCGGCTGATCCAGGCCATGAGGGATTCTGTCTGCTGTGAGATGCGGGAGATGTCTTGTTGGATTTCCAGAGCAAGTCGTGTAACCCGGGATGTGATCACGGTCGGTAGCGGCGCACCCGCCTGGCTGTTTGCGGTCGATGCCGACGACGCACTGGATTCCACGATAGAGCCCGACGTAGGTGGATGTTGAGACGCAGCCGTACGAGCGGCGACCATCATTCCGTGGAAAGTGGCACCTTCAGCCTCGGCCTGGTCGAATTGCGAGCGCAAAGAGTCATTCAGCAGAGCTTGGCGACTTTGCATTGTGGAGACAGCTTGGGTCAGGTAAGGGTCGCTTCCAAGCGCATACGAGGGGGCACGCTGCCGACGGTCTGCATTTGGAGTGCTTTGTCCTGTTCGCCTGTCATCTCTAGCCGCGGGAGTAGCAGCAGCGGAGGCATGTGGCGGCGAAGACGATCGACGGCTTGTCAAGAGTCTTTGCCTTTCCTCTGCGTATTGAGCAATGGCACGGCGCAGGTCGTCAAGTTCGGTTGCCCGTTCCCGTACATTCTGCGTTGAAGCGAGGAGCTCGGCGCGAAGAGTGGAGAGGGTCGAGTCCGAGGAGCGACCGCGACGGTGGGACGCCGACGGAGGAAGAGGGGGGAGAGGGCTTGAGACTGAAGGCACTGAAGGAACTTCCGACGAGATTACTATGACGTCGTGGCCGGGGTCCATGGAGTTGGGTTCATGTTGTCCAGACGGTGTCGTGGGAGTAGAGGGTGTGTCAAGAGATGGATGCAGCCCCCGATGAGGCGAGCGGGGAGAGGCAGGCTCGCCTGGCTCATGTACCTGGGCAGAGCCCGCATGCTGAGAATCTTGGGAATTTAACGTACTGAGTCCTTCGAAAGCATCCTGGATGAGAGCGGCCGAATGACGGAGCTGGCGGTGGGTTTCCTCTATCTCATCCTCCATGTTCGCAAGGTATGTTTGAGTTCGTGTACGAGCCGTGGTACTTGAGCGTATGGTTGACGAGAGAAACAAATAACTGGTGGCATGGCATGACTGGACGTGAGCAGGAGATGGTCTGCGTAGCGTACCACTGGGATGTAGATGAGCTCCCCGCGGAGGCAGTTATGATCTTGAACCGTGAGCAACAAAGCAAGAATGGAAAGCAAGCAATGTTCTGAGGCAAGAGTCTGGCGAGCAATGAAGACCCGGATAAGAATTTATAGAGACAGTGGCTCTGGACAGGCTGCGGGAGAAGAGAGATCGAGTTCGGGTGGGTGCAGCTAACAGAGCGGAGTGCCGCCCGAAGTTGTGCCCATTGGTCACTCGTCGAAGCGCGCGCGCTCGGTCCGCGCCAACCTGCGCCTTCGCCACCACTTTGTTGCCTTTCGTCTCAGGTCATGAAAACAAAGATTATGCATTCCTCGCATTGACAATACAATAACAATACTTTTCAGAGTACATGCAGCAGTAAAGACTTGAGCCCGATTATTCGCTCTCATCCTCGTCCGACTCTTCGCTGTACTCCTCCGCTTCATCGTCAATGAATCCGCCCAGAGTAGGGTCATCTCCTTCATCTTCTTCGTCTTCTTCGTCCTCCTCGTCCTCGTCATCTTCGTCGCTCTCGCTGTCTTCTTCGGTGTCCTCGCCGCCCAACTCAACGTCCTCGACACTCCCTTCCTCGTCTGCACTCTCGACCTCAACGTCCATCCGACGCTCTTCATCTTCGCTCTCGCCTTCCACGTACCGCCGTGGCTCGCGGCCGCCTGCGGGAGCTTTCTTGCTCTTTTTCTTCGGCATTGGCAGAGGCGCTGGAGGCCCCGAGGAGCGCATCTCGATCTGAGAGATGACCATGTCCAACCGTCCGCTCAATGACAGCAGGCTCTCTTGGAGAGTCAACCGTTGGGTGAGAGTGGCGTGCAGGCCTGATAGTCGCGCAACCAGATCGGGCATCTGCAAGAGTTCGTTTAGTCATGGCATAGTGATAACAAGTGATCTCACCGTCATGAGATGGCCAGAGTGAGTGGTTAACACGGCCTGAACCCAGTTGATGAGAGCCGTTCCCCGCTGCGAGCTCGCACCTCCACCTCCACCCTTCATGTTGTTTCCTCTAGCGCCTCGGCTGAGCCTTTCGACGCAGGCCGTGACGAGCGGGACTGAGAGTTGTGGAGGTAATCGCCTGACAGTATTCCGGATGAGTGCCGGATCGGAATGCGCCAGGCACGTCTCCAGTAGACGTGTGTCTGCCGAGTGCAAGGCTTGGATAAGCGTACGCGTGAGGGAGGCTGCGGGACGGT
>NW_025954633.1:0-18765 GCF_022376455.1 Epithele typhae
CTGGATGTACGACAGGAAGCGATTGGAGATGCCGTGTTGCTGGTCGAGCTCGATCGCGCGCTGGAGGATCTGATCCGAGAGCGTGTAGCCCTTCGCGAGGTACTCGGCGGCAACTGCAACGCCCGTCGCGATGAGGACGATTCGAGAAAAGGGAGAGGGAAGGTCACGCACTGCCCGCGCGCGGCTTGTCGCTCTGCTCGATGTGCTCCGAGAGGCCGAGGTGTCTTCTTTGTGCACAACGTCGGGCTGATCAGAGGTGATGGTGAGGCGCGCGCCGTCGAGGGTGCCCTCGTTGAGCATGAGCGCGGTCTTGGCCGCGGACGGCTTCTCGAAGTGGATCGCGGCCGTCTGCTTCTCTGCGTTGAAGTCGATCTTGCGGATCGTGCCGCAGAAGCTGTCCAGAAACGGGGCGTGCGCGTGAGCGGGAGTCGTGCGCATACAGCGGACGCCAAAGCGACACTCACGTAAAGAAGTCGTGGAGGTGCTGCTCCGTCGTGACCTGGGAGATGCCGGAAACCTGCATGATCGCAGAGTAAGTCGCGCTGGACGGGGAGCGAGTGCAGAGGGGCGCGCACGTTGACGGTGAAGGCGTTGGTGGACATGGTGGTAGATGGCAAGAGGGAATCGATGCCAGACCGGGCGAGGCTGCGCCCTTTCAAGTACGCGTCCAGTCCCAACCCACTCTGACGGCTCTGACGTCACCTCTCTCTCCCCTCCCCGGCCCGCTCCAGTGCCCCCGTTCAGGAAAGGCGCTTATGGCCTCTTCTTGCGCAGTAACGCGTCAGGCCGCTGCCTCAAAAGTCGCAGGCCTCACAGGTAGAAAACTTGACGTCGTTATCCGTAAGTACTCGAGCATCACTCCGAAACGCGCCTGGATCGCGAATCCACAGAACCGCGAATCTCACGCGCGCGGCTGGCGTGCGTAGCACAAACCCCGATTCAGTTTACATACGTCCTAGTAGATCACTTCGACAATCAACAGCAGTCCGCGCACCGCGTCGCGCACCCGCTGGCCCGCCCGCCGCTCACCCGCACCGCGTCGTCACGACGACCGCCGCCGTCGCCTCCAGCAGGCCGTCCGGGTCGGCGCGCACCTCCTCCGTCGCGTACCGCACCCGCACCGCGTAGCTGCCCACCGCGCCCCCGTCGTCCACGAAGCGCGTCGCGTTCGCGAACCGCGGCACCTCCACCCCGTCGCGCGTCCACGTGATGATCAGCGCCTCGTCGACGCCGACCGGCGCGGCGCGCAGGTGCGCGAGCGGGACGAGCGCGAGGTCGAGCACGCGCGACGGCGCCGCGGCGGGCGCGAGCGACGCGCAGCCGACGGCGAGGCCGTCGACGAGCGAGACGCGCCGGAGGAGCGCGTGCCAGAGGCCCTCGGTGCAGGACTTGCAGAAGTCGGGGGTCGTCACGATCCGCATCAGGCAGTCCTCGTTCGTCGGCCGGAAGGAGGTCTCGTTCGTCTCCGAGAACCTGCGGCGGAGGTGGGTGTGGCAGCGGCGCAAGAGGAAGAGAGCGTCACGTACGTCGGGTACAGGCCGTAATGGCCTGGCGTCGCCACGAACCTGAAAGGAGGGTCGGTGCGTGAGAGTGGCACGGGAGGGAGGACGGCTTACTCGTCGGCGCTCCCGAACTCGAGCACCTCGACGCTGCACAGCTGTGCTACGCCTTCGTGTGCGTTGGACAGGAGCGTGAAGTTCAACACATGCTCCCCGCCGTCCATCGGAGCCTCCAGCTTGATGTCATAATGCCACCGATCGAGACCGATGTCCGTACGCGGGACCCAGCCGAGATCTTTCCCGTCAAGGGTGACAGACAAGTCCGAGGCGGAAGGAAGACCGGAGAGCGAGAATCGGACGATCGACCACGAGTAGGTTCCGGAGGAGGTGAAGTTCGTCGTCCAGGACGCAGAAGTGTTGAGCATCGTCCACGCGTAGATCTGCAGGGGCATGACGGACCGCTCGACGCGTACTGTCGTGAGCGGCTCCTGCTGGAGTGAAATCTGGGCGTCGAACGCATGGTTATGGTCGTGGTCGTGCTTAGTGGGAGTGAGCCAGTGGGCCCAGGGAATGCTGTCAATCGTGGTGTTGTGTGCAGCGTTCACGCCGAAGTAGGCAAAGCCCCCGTCGTACTCTTCACCGACCTCGATAATGGAATGTCCGAGCTCGTGCCTGGAACAAGTAAAAGATCAACATGTAGTTACCTCGGGATAGTGCATGGATGAAAGGCTGACCTGAGTACCAGCGGCCCGTTTGCCAACGACGGGGTGATTACGCTGCCAAGAGGTCATCATCAGGAGAACTTATATCAGGGTCACTGCTTACGTGAAATCGCCCCCAAGACCTAAAGCAGTCGGTCAGTCGTTGAATATTGGTGCGCAAAACTTGTGTCCACGCACCTCCATATAAAGGGTCGTTGCCTACGACCACAACAGTAAGCAAAAGCACAGGGTCACAGTGCAAGACCAACTTACCCATCAAGATGGGGTAGTCGCACTGGCTTCCCATAGAGGCACACGCAGCTCGAGCAACCTCCGGCTTGCTGTAGTAAACACCACGAAGCTCGGTTCCATCACGGTACAGCCCGAACGGGGTGCTGAACCAGAGCGTCAGCCTAGGTATCGCAACATTGCAGAAGCGTAGACCGACTCTTTGGGTTTGCCTCCTATTCCAACGCCGCTCTGGAGATGCGCAAGTGAGATGTTACCTCTGGATGGATCGTGTTGGCAGCACGCACCTCTGCACTGGGCGTAAACGCAGCCCAAAAGTTGAGCAACGGCTTGACGGTATAAAACGTCTGGTTTCCGGAGATGTCCTCCGCAAGCCTCAGAGCATCTTCGAAGAACTTCCCTCGCTCCTTTTCCGTGTCTGAAACCACGCGTCAGCGTCGAAAGCGACAGAGCACCGCGGGCCACCTACATCCGTCCGAGAAGAAGACGAGATCGACGCGGTTGTCCGCGTCGCCCGAGGTGATGAGCGGCTCGACGTCCAGAGCCGGCGGGTCGACCCGACGACCGTACTGCGCACCCAGCGCCCCTTGCAGTTCCGCACCGAGGTGGACGTGGAAGTCCCAGCCGCGCCTGTCCCCGCAGGTGCGCTCCGCAAACTCCCAGGCGCGCGTTTCGTCGAGCGTGATGAACCGGAGCCCCTCTTCGCCTGTGGGGAGCGCATTCCTCTTGACGAGCCCTTCGCGCGGGAGGCCCCTGTACGGCTGCGTGTCCGCGAGCCTCAAGAACGTGCAGCTGCCAGAGCGCGGGTTTCTGTTGACGACGACTTCGAACGGCCGGGCTGTGGGTTCCAGTGCGGCTGCCGTGAAGGCTGTGAGGCCTACGGCGAGTGCTAGCAAAGAACGAGAAAACATCTTGTGCGACCCTCTCCTTGCTTGTTGCGCTGGCCCAAAGGCGAAGCCTAGTGGTGGGAGTTGTGAAGGAAGAGCGGGCGGGCTTATCACCCACGGGCGCGGGCCGGGGAGCCGTCCATGCTCAGATTTCATCAATCATCACATGTGCACGATTGTCCAGCGAGGCCGACCTCCACCTGCGGACGTATCTCAAGAGCGCAAAGGAGCACATTATGTATTATGCGTAATGATGATGGACAGGCAGCTACTATACACGCCCCTACTAATACACACCCCACGACTCCGACACCGAAGTCCGAGGTCCGAGTGGAATAGTCCACGTACCGCAAAGACTACAGGCCCTCGTCATACAGTTTCCGACAGAGCGCAACGTAGAACCGCTCGAGGTCCATCTTCGTCGCGAGGTCGTTGCGCTGGACAGGCTTCTCGCTCTTCGCGCGCACCACGTCGTCGCCATTCGCACCGGACTCCGCAGGGCTAGCAGACGCGGAACCTGCGGGCGCGGGCGCATGGGCGCCACTGCCAGGAGTGGGGACTTGGTCTACGATCCAGTCGAAGATGGCCGACACTTTGGCCGTCGAGCTCCGCACAACCTCGTCCGAGTCCATCTCCGCCCGGTCCTGTGGCTGCGTGCGCCCCCAACGCGCGTCTTCCCTCCGGTCCGACCGCAGCCGTTCGCTCGCCTCGTGAAGCTCTTCGCTCATGCGCGCGCCCGCGCCCTTCGCCGCCGCCTCCTTCTCCTCGCGCTTCCACGCGCGCACGAACTTGCCCCAGTCGCCGAGCGCCCAGCCGTCCGCGCCGGGGAGCGAGGGCAGGTCGACGTCGATGCCGCGCGCGCCGCGGATCTCCCAGTGGTCGCAGCCGTCGAGCACGCCTAGGAACTCGCCCCAGCGCGCGCTTTGAACGGTGACGAGGCCGTCGTTCCCCCACCCCGAGTCGAGTTCTGCGAGCGGGTGGGAGTTGGTGCGCAAGCGGGCGCGTTCGCGTTCCTCGAAGCCGTCCAGCACGAGCTTGGGGAGCCAGAGGGGATGCCAGATGTTCATGCCCGGGCAGCGGCCGGCGACGCTGAAGTACTTGACGGATGGGTCGTCTGGCGTGTTGGGGTTGAAGACGGTGTTGAGGTAGTGCGTGGTGAGGTTGGCATATGCGGGAGAATCGAGGAGAGAGAGCAGGAGGGTGGTGAAGGAAGATGGAAGAGACGCAAGCGACAGGAGGGTCTTGACAGAAGCTGCTCGTTCCTGCTTCTCCTCCGTCGTTGGTTCGGCGCGAGTGGTGGACGGTTCCGAAAGAGAGTGCCCTGACGGGAGATCTTCCTTGCGTTGGCCCAATCCAAGGTATTGCTATACAACACACATGAATACACTAATGGTGTGGAAAAGCGCAGGACGTACGCTGCACCAGTCCATGAAAGGACTTCCTCGATGCGGGGTGGCGATGGTGGTGAGGGAGAGCGGAGCGTACTCGGTGGGCTTGATGTGAGAGATGAGGTATCGGCAATCGAGGCCACCCATGGAGTGCGCAAGGAAGTTAATCCCTCTTGCCGGGGCCTTGCTGCGGAGGAACTGGTCGAGGTTGTCTCCGCGGGAAAAGACAGAACCAGTGCTGTCCTTGGTGTCAGAGATGCAAAACGTATGTTGGAACATGTGCTCGTACCTTGGCACTCCGGTGACCAAAACCTCAGCTCCTACACTCTTCCGAAGAACGGCCAAAACATTCGACCAATAATGCTGCTGCAAGATGGGGAACGCAGAAGGCCCTCGTACATCAAACCCATAGAGGCCTAGTTGTAAGTCAGTGCTGGGAGCGTGGGATGGAGCATGAGTGCATACCATGGCAAAGCACTATGGGATAGCGGGGCGTGCGGACAGGATCATATAGAGCAGGATGGTGAATCAGACGGTGTATCTGGTCTTGGTGTTCTGTATCTGAAGGGGGCTTGCCGTGTGGTGGAGGATCGTTGACCTGGGTTCGGTCGGTATATGCGCTGGGCTCGGGGTATGTGGTGTGCGAGTCCACATGGAGCATACGGCGGAAGCCTTGAGGGCTGTGATTCGATGCATAACGAAACCACGCCGGCCATCGGAGGGAATAACGAGGGTCGGAGGGTGAAGGGGATTGGTCGGGGGCGAGGTAGTGCTGGGAGATGGAGAAGGCTGAGACGACGTTGACTACGCGGCGAAAGAGGGCGACGACAGGGACGGGGAACCAGACGGTCTGCATGTCGCCAGTGGCGAGGAGGAAGACATAGAGCGCGAAGAGGGCAGCGGGCTGGCCGTTGGGGGTGGACGTTCTCGACAGCGCCGCCGCTCGATTAATATTTGGGGCCGCGGGCGCCATCGCCCATTGGGGTCCACGTCGGCGTCCCACGGCCGTCCGGATCTCGCTCCCTCTCCATCCACACGTGCTACACGGATCCTCGTAAACCACCATTCTCAGCTGCTCCCACATCGTCGCTTTCGGCCTCGTGATTTGGCCTGCCGCGACAGGCCTTTTGTCAAGAACCGGCCCTTCAACGGCAAGTTGACGGCAAGCACACTTCCTCTGATGCATAGGCCTACATACCCGTGAGGGTCATGTAAAGGCTACAGTACACGTTTATACAAGCACACTTTCAAGAATCATGATCA
Organism: Epithele typhae; assembly: GCF_022376455.1. NCBI lineage: Eukaryota > Fungi > Basidiomycota > Agaricomycetes > Polyporales > Epitheliaceae > Epithele > Epithele typhae. The sequence continues at coordinate 5,988 of NW_025954633.1, forward strand.
CGCTTTGGCTGCGGGAATGTGCTCTCTCGCCCACGTCGCTGTCTCCTCCGTCGCGTTCCACAACGTGTTCAGCGGTGCCAGCTTCCAACTCGGGCCCGCCGTCCCATCCACAGGCAGGATCGCCAGAATCGCCAGCGACAGATACGTATGATACGGATCTAGGTGCCTCCATCAGCGCCCTTCCTTTACGGTACGGATCCACATAAAGCAGCCCATACCTGGACGCTCTCCCGGAGCCTTTGCAATCCCACCAAACTTGAACTGGCACTCTGCGAGGAAGGCGGCCATCGCAGCCCTGTCGACGAGGTCACCTGCGCCCAGGATCTACGTAGCCCGCGCGCGGTAAGCTTCACCGTCCCGCGCACAGATCCAAGCACGGGCACGAGGGTGAAAACGGCCACTCACGTTGAGTGCAGCGCCGCACCAGAAGCAGTAGCACGCGTCAGCGGGCTTGCCGGTCCGTCCGCTGAACCCGCCAGATGGTGTCTGGTTCTGGACGAGCCACCGGATGGTGCGCGCGCGGGCGGCGCCGGCAAGGCGCGAGGCCCGTGGCGAGGCGGGCGTATTTGGTGCCAGGTAGAGGGAGGCGATGGCGCAGTACGACGTGCCGCCTGTCAAAGGTGTTGAGTAGAACGAAGATAGGATAACAATCGGTTCATGGACCTAAAGCCTCGCCGTTTGGAGTCTGTCCATACCCTCCCTCGTAGCTCTGTGAAATGTCAGCGTTCCGATGTTATATGGGTGGTAGGCCTGTCTCTCACATAGCATCTCTCTATATATGCGATGGCGCGATCGAGGTCGATGCCAGACCAGTCGTCGAGTAGGCTGCTGATGACAAACGCACAGTACATCATTCTGAGATCAGACTCCCCGCCGGTGGGAAGTGCTGAAAAACTGGGACCGTTCACATCAGGGGAGGGAAGTTGTGTGGAGACAGCTCGCACCTGCCATCTTCCTGTTGACATGCACGGATGCAGCGAATGATGCCGGAACGATTCAGTGCTGTGAAGTCGTCTCGTAACATGGTCAGGCACAGCAGAGCCGTGTAGGTCATCACAAGATGTGGAGTCTCGTATTCAAGTGGCTCTCCCTGATAAATTTCTCAGCGACGTGCTGATGACTCTGGAAGGAGCCGTACTTACTGTGCACCCCTCAGGGGTGACATAGGGACTCGGACGGAATCCTGCCCCATATGATCCAGCTGCTTTAATTTCAGCCCAACGCTTTTATACGCATTTGATACTTCTCTCTCACATGTTTGCTGTTCCCACAACCACTCTTTGTATGTTTGACGGTCTAGTTCGGTTAATTGCTTGTCCATCACTCCGAGGATATCCAGACTCCCCAAACAGTAGAAGATCGCTGCCACCCTGTTACAGACAAGTTATAAATATCTCTTAAACACTACCTGCCGCGTTACATACCTGGAGGGATCGAGCTCTACTTGACTAGAAGGGAGACCGATGAGACATCGACGCACGTGGGAGGCATGCCCAACGCGAGCTAGAGGAGACCCTACAGACATGACAGTACCCAATGTGTCTGATCTGCCCTGGAAAGCGTAGTGATAGACAACAATTTGCCGATTCGTGGTGGTGGTGGTGACGAGAGTAGTTATAAACGCCCGTGAGATGCATCGGGAAGCCTACGGCCTTTGATCCTAACATGAGCAAACAATGCGAGAGTGGCGGTCGCCAGGCTGGGCCCTGAGACAAATTATTGCCTTCGTCCGACCACGGACTATCACTACGGCCTAAGGTCCCGTCTTTCAATCGTTCAACCACGATTAGTAGTTGATTATCCCCGTTCAGACATCGTTAACATCGAAGCCATCAAGAATTTAACTCCTGACTCCTCCTTTGGGCGAGTCCCTCCTCAAAGTTGCATCTCGCGATTATATTCGCCCCGCAGGGATTCATGGAGGCTTATTTCAAACACTTTGGATGGTGGCCATGTTTACAGGCTGTGAGTGCCGCGATGCTATGTCTCTGTTGTTGGCCCAACGACCCTTTTCTTGAACGGTGCACGCTGTTGACCATTCACACCAAGTTGCAATACTCCGGTCGTGTGGTGCACATTTGTCGGTTATGAACATGATATTGGGTGCTGTAGCAATCCCCACATCCACATACATAGGGTTTGGAATCATTGGCACAATGCTTCAGCCTACTAGTAAGCCTTCGTCATCTTTGTCTCCTCACAACCTATGTTCATTGTGACGTTCTTTGACGGCCGTGCGCAATATTTCTCCCAGATGGTCGAGCCAACAAAACGAGCCACTCTCTGGCTGTTGAGCGACTTTGTATGGTACCACTAACATCTGCAGACCGCCCCCTCTCTGTAACTCTTATGGAGTCCGACAAATTACAACGCCTAAAGGAGTGGCATGCAAGGTACTTACACTCTCCTTCGGAGCCGCCTGATACTGACAGAGTCACCACATTAGCCACAAAATCAGCCAGAAAGGCGATGTTTGCCTGCACACGCGCTCGGCCCTGCATGATTTCGCGCGGGAGGTCACCAATGACGAACAGTACGGCCCGCTCGTACGAACCCTCGGGCTCGACTTCTTCCTCAACGGATGGCCAGAGCACTCCATCTCCCACGCCCCTCGCACCGTCAAAGGCGACACCTCGCCCCAACGCCAAAGCCAAAGCCAAGCCCAACAAGCACGGTCAGGCCAGGACGAAGTCGAAGGGGCCGAGGCCGCGCTCTCCCCATCCCTCGCGCGCACCGCGCTCACCACCCTCCACACCGCGACCATCAACTGCGGCCACTCGACCGCCCGTCCGACCCTCATGCCGCCCTCGCTCGCGGTACAGATCGCGGCGCTCGGAGCGGCGCCGTCCCTCACGCGCCTGGTCCTCCTCCGGACGCGCTTCGCGAGCACAGCGGAGGCCGCGCGTGTGCTTTGGGCCTTTCCGCGTGTGCGCACGATCGAGCTGAAGTGGGTGCGGGTCGCCCCGGCGGACGCACTGGACGCATGCGCGGAGGTGGAGAACCTGCAAGAGGCCTATCCTGACAGGCTGAAGGGCCTGCGCGAACTCAGGGTGCGTACCCCGATCCCTTCCACAGCAGAATACCGTAGTATGCGCTGACGAACGGATGGCAGATAACCGAGCCGGGAAGCGTCGACGCGATCTTATCCGTCTTTGCGGACGCACCTGCGCTGCTGTACCTGTACATCGCACCCGGACACGACCGCGAGTCCATCGAAGACGCGGAGGACGTCGGCTTCCAACGTACGTCGCCCCCTTCCCACCCCCCTCGTCCCCCCACGCTGACCGACGAGCCCCAGAACTGCGCAAGCTCCCCGCGCTCCGCCACCTCCACCTCGAGCTCACCGCGCCCGAGTACGACGCGTTCTGGGCCGCCGCGCTCGTGCGCGACTACCTGCGCGCCCGCGCCCCGCGCGACCTGCTCACGCTCGAGTTCTCCGGTGACCACGCTGCCCCGCACGTCCTCCGCGACGCCGCGAATTGGGGCCCCGCGTTCGACGACGCGCTCGCGCGGCAGACCCACCCGCCGCGCGTCGTCGAGCTCCTCTACCGCATCGTCGACCTGCTGGACGACGCGCCCCGGCGCGCGCAGGTCATGCGCGAGATCGCGGAGGGGTTCCCGAAGCTCGCCGCGCACGACCGGTGCGAGCTCGTGGTGGACCCAGTGTTTGAGCCGTGGGGGAGCACCGCGGGGAAGCGGAGCGGGAAGCTGCCGGGGCCGGTCGCGCATGGGAACTAGGTACTGGGGGTCGCTGGCTCGGTCCGTTTTGACCTTACGAGTGCTGCACTCCTTTGATTTGGGTGCTTACCGATGCAAAGTTCTCCGCAGTGCGTTTTACGGACGTGCTTCTAGCACGGCGTTCCCGACCGCGTGGACGACCGTTGGCCCCGATAACTCCGGATCCAGCAGCCCTTTCGCGTAACTGCTCGTCTGGATGGCTGGGCCAGCGTCCCATGCATCTCCTCGGAGACCGTCACGCCTCAGGCCTCCGTTTTCCGGTACAATCGGTTTTCGGTTTGCTCTTTGCTTCGATTCATCGTTGCCAACGCGAGCCTGGTGTCACGGAGGGGCTCGCCAGCGGCCCTTAATGCTCACCCTGAGAGCGTGCGGCACACCGCTACGCTGGTAGGCAACATGCAAGTATTGCGCCATCTCCGACTAGAGCCACCAAGCCGCCCGGCTGAGAGCATTCGGAATTCGAGGTGCGCCCCAAGGTGGAAAGCGAGGTTCGCCGCCCACACACCTCGACGACACGCGCACACTCGCGACTAACCCCGCGGACTTCATCTCCAGTCGGCCGGGAATTGCATTCGAGCGTCTCTTGGCGACGCTCGGTGCACCTGTCGGCGATCGAGTCACCCTGCTACTCAGTACCACCATGTCCGCGGCCAAGCGAGAATCCAACTCACCCCCTTAAACCGGCGCCTAAATAGCTCGATTTGGTAGTCTTAGTAATGCAGGTGTTCTTTCGATGGAATCTAACGCCCGAAATGGGCCGAGTACGGAGGAGTGGAGCGAAGAGGTGCGTGATTTGAGGAGGAGGAGGAGTTTACGGGAGCGATAGGCCGTTCTCGCGAGTGGGCCACAGCGCTAGCGCCCTCGCGCACCACCGCGCGACGGGCAGCGCGAGTCCGAGCGCACCGCCGCGAGCACCGCGCGCGCGTGGCGATATACGTGCACCACGGATCTAAACTCCTCGCGCACGACGAGTCTTGTGGAATGGCCTCTGCACCTGGTGCGAGGGTATGTCCAATGTTCAAGTCCTGACAGAAGGTTTGGCATGATCCCTCGCGCGCGAGCACAATGTGCAGTGGGGGTGCACGCAGAGACATCGCCACGACTGCGCGGTGCTCACGGTGGTGCCCAAGACGCTCCTGCGGGAGAACGGCCTATCTATATTGGAACAGTTGTACTTGCGGGGCGGCATGGGATACGCAAATAACTCGGTGGGTTTCGGTCAGCCATAAGTAGGTGGCTATCTGCGTGCGAGGCGCAGAAAGACTCACGTCAGCGGCGGGAGGCATGGCTGCTGGTTCCTGGCCCCACGGCCCGCGTGCGGGTCTGTATGGCGTTGCTACACTCCGATTGCGGGAGTGACAGAATCCTGCAAGTACTGTCACACAATGTAAAAAAAGCGAGTGTAATATGGGACACTGACTCGTTCATCGGACAGCCGGGACATGCCGTGTACTCGCGCGCGGCACACATGAATAAAACGAGGGACAGACAGAACATTCACTTCCGGATGTACAACCAGTGGCAATAATTGAAAAAAAGAAAACGCGTACACCAGGATTCGAACCATGAGCCCACCACAATTCTTACACTGACTACAGCATCATAGACAGCTAGACTACATCGCCATATAACCCAAGGCATTTTAAATACAATATGTAGACAATGCGCACATAAAGAAGCGTCCCGCAACGACAGGAAGCCTTTGGAAGCTGCCGCCGCCGCCGCCACATCGCGCGCCCCATCTTCCTTGCGCCTTTTCCTTTCGGTTGCGTTAAGGGGGTGAGTTGGAATTTCCGGCCAAGCCATGTGCTCGTGCCCGGAGGACTTGGTGATCGAGGCCGGCGAGGCGAATTTCAGAGATGCAGCGGCGCTCCCTCCTCTCGTTTCCGTAAGTAGGACGGCGAGCCATGCGGGTGCGTGGGCTGGCGTGCGCGCGTGGCGTGCTCGCCGTCGAAGCTGCACTCAGTCGCCGCGGCACTGCGCGAAACCTCGCCTCGCCTCGCCGCGGTGTGATGCATCACGCAACGCGCATACGTCCGCATGCACAGATCCTGATTCATTCGCACTAGGGACGCCCGCCCGGAATCGCCGAGCGTCGTTATTGGTTAGCCGTCACTCTCTGCACACCCGCGGCGCCGCGCGCGCGCGCTCGCGAGGGCCAACAAACGGCACCCCGAACGCGCCCCGGCGACAGACACGCGCACGGGCTGTGCGCACACCGTTCTCGCTGCATAGGTCCTGAACTGAATCGGATCTCGACGCGCGGCGCGCGGCGAGATCTCCTGGACGTGGACGTGGACGTACGCACGGCGCGCGAACCTACGTTGATGCTCACGAGCTCGATGCACGCTAGCCGGGCCTCCCGTCGCAATACATGGAGCCCGCGGGCGCGCGGGCGATGACCGTCAGGGATCTCGATCAGGGTGTGCATCGCGCTTCATGTCCGTTGGTGTGGTAGGTGAATCAGGTGTGAGCGTGATTGTGATTAGGGACCGAGAGCGGAGCAAGAGGTGCGGTACTAAGGACATCGTGGAGATACAGAAGGCGAGGCGAGAGAGAAGGCGAGAGGACATAGCGGAGTGGATAATGTTACGATACAGTGCGGCCGGGTCAGGTACAGCAGACGACGCAGCGGGGGACGGAAGGGGGTGCGGGAAATGGGAACGGGAACAGGGACGTGCAAGCGGAGAGTTCGGGTCCGGAGAGAGAAGAGACGGCAGGGATGATGATGTAGTATGTACGCTAGTGCGGGAAGGTCCTAGGAGATGGAAGGAGAACAGGCGTCCGTTGGGCGTCGTCCCGGAGCGGAGAAGAGGCAGGCGATAAGTTATTCGTGGACAAGGGCATAGGCCCCGCGGACCGCTGCGGGCACGGTGTCTGCGGTCTGATCCTGATCGTCAGCGGCGGCGCGGTGGAGGCGTCGGACCTCGAATCCAAGCCGCAGCTTCGCCGCGATGGCATGTCGCAGGCGCAGGCACCCCGGGAGAGGGCGGACGACAGCAGAGGCCAAGGGGCGGGAGGATGGGCGAAGCCGCACAGCCTGTCTTGCGGGCCACGTGGAGCCATGTGCGCCGGTGATTGCGTCGGGCGAGGAAGGCTGGCCGGATGGGGGCATCCGTCCAGGGGCGTGTTCCCGGAGCGCGGCGAGCTTCGACTTCGAGCGCGTCACAGGCGCGTCAAGAGGCGAAAGATGCGGTCCGGGAGAGGGGTCCGGCCCTGACGCGGGCGCGGGGAAGGTGGGAACGATGGAGGAATGGTCGGTGACGGCGGCATGCGAGGGTAGCGTAAGAGGATTATGTTCGGTGGCTTGACCGAGATAGTGTAGGCCCTGGATGTCACGGATGTGAATGCAGAGCGTTCAGAAGAAGACGGGGCCCCCGGTGGAGGTCGCGACGGTCTTTATTGTGGTCTGGGAGGACGAGCCCTGGGTGGTGGAAGTGGTGCCCTTGGTGAAGGAGACGAGGGTGGCAGTTGAGGTGGAGGCCATTGCAGTGAAGAGTGTGTGAACGAGGGCGCGGTGGGTAGGATGCTCGTCTGGCTGTGGGCTGCGGGGTAAAGTGAAGACATACCGCGAAGGAGAGATGTCCTTATATACCGGGAGGGACGTGACGCTGCACCGGACACCAATATCTGCTGTGCGAATGTGGCGGTTTCGATGACGGGGGGTGACTCGGCTAAGAAGGTGCTGCTCTGACCTCCAGCCCGGTCCCTGAAAATCCGGACATCCGTGACTTGTCGACAGCACGATGTGAGCGCATCTCGTCACGCTGCCGGAACGCGGTGGGGCGCTTGATGGGGCGGAGGCAGATGCCTTCTGCGGACAAGAGGTGAGCGCGGGAGAGGGTCCGTAAGGGCCAAGATGGGGAACAACTGGCGGGCCGCATACGCGGAGATGGAGTCGCGTTTCAGAAAGAGACTTGAAGTTTACATAACGCGCGTGAGCGGCGGTGAAGAAGCGTTTGGCCAGCAGAGAACGCGGTCTCGAGTGGGGAGACCTGTGCAGGTCCTTGAGGCGAAACATACCGCTGGGGCCGAAAGCCAAGCACAGCCCGCACGGGATCGCGGGAGGCAGAGCGCGATGGAAGGTTCTGACGAGTCAACGCGGGGCGAGGCGAACGTCGAGCACGGAACCGGGAGAGTGGAGGAGTGCGATGACTCGGGCGCAGAATGGGGCACAATTCTGGGGACGCACCTGGGACGGCGGCCGGCTGTTCTGGGCACGGCGCGCAGGCCTCGAGGCTCGAGGACGGGGCAGTGTGCGCGGGGCGTGTGTCGAGCGCAATCCGCTGGTCGATGAACGAGCAGCCGATGGGCGGGCTTCCTCCCGGAGCGCCGATGCGGGAGTGTGGGTTCGGCGCCCCCGCCGCGGCCCAGAAAGGCGCATAAAGCCGGGGAGCGCGACGCGGGGTGGACGGAGGACGGAGGACGGTGCTCCTCGTCGTCTGCCACGAAAACCGAGGACATTCCCCGGCTCCGTCGGACTCTCCCGCCCCGGTTGATCGCAACCGACTCGACTCAAGTCTCGCGTCACGCTCTGCTACTGTCAGCCAACCGATGTCTCTCGCAATCATCTGTGCTCACCGGGTATGTCAGGTATGTAGTTTCTCACACTCCGCATTTATCATAAGTTCTTGTCAAGCGGCGACATGGCCGTTACGTCTAATGGACGAGCATTGGCTCCTCTCATCTCCCGATCTGCGGCTCGTCACGGCCCTGACATGACCGTGGGGCAGAAGTTGACAGCGATAATGATCTTGCTATTGGTGTTCCCTTGATAGCATTCACTAGCCCGTCGCCGCGGAAGCCATATTTGCCCACACTGCGCCTAGCCTCACCCAGCCATCGGCCCCACCTGCGAATCGCATCCACGCACCCGCACGCGATGCGTCGTACGAGCGAGCCCCGAGGTTGCCGACGAGACTCATGGCCGCTATCTGTTTGTCAAAGGACTTTCAAAATTGAACTACACTCTGCCCTACCGACATCGCGGACCCGCATGCCACTAGGTCCGTAGCCGAGGCCCAGTAGGCTGAGTCATGCAGGCTACTTTCCCACGGTTTGTACAGTACTCTACCGCCAAGTAGATCTGTCTGTATCCATTCTATCGTCCACTCCATCATGTCCATCGTCGAGCGTCCTCTCGCCTCTATGGCTCTCTTCCTCCACTGCTCGATTCTCAACAGGGCGCACACGAACGGTACGCCACTCCTCCCTGACATGTCCTGTGCTGACGCTCTCAGTAGATTTTCTTGGCTTCGCTAGTTCGCAGGATGGGATCCTGGGATCTGTCCAGACGCTGATACATCACCCTCTGCCGTACGCACCCTGACGCACCGCCCCCGCCCGCTGCAGCACCGTCGGCGCAGTGGTCTGCTGCCCAGCCAGACCGAGGTGCGCGCGCCCGGTGATCGTGGCCGCATTCAAGAATGGGGGTTCAAGGTTGGAAGACCCGCGCGCCTCCCGGCGTGCCCACAGCCGCGGCTCGCTCCACACGATGGTAAGGTTGGCGTCATGCACGGCCTGCCAGTCTCGGCGGCACGTGCCTCTGGCGTCTTCCCAAATTCAACTCCCTGCAGGCGCCGGATAAGTGCGCGCGCGGGAGGTGAACGTGCGTATGACGACCGCCGCGGTCCCCGTGAGGCTCCGGAAATGTGTACAGTAGTGTTGTAATGACTATATGGAAGCCCCTAGGCCCTCGTTATCAAGTGGGCCGCTACTGCAGAGCGGTCGCTGTCGACGTGTGATGATCCCAACATTCTCCTTGTCACTATCACAATTGCATCGTTTCTGTCCCACCTTTTCCAGATTCTTGCTTGTAGTAGCACATGTTGCTCTTATCCAACCCATTGGACATGTTCTGAGTGCGTGGTGGTGTCTTTGCGCTCAAGCGGGCAATGTGGTCATAGCCTGAATATTCGACAGATTTTGGTGTCATTTTATGCCACAGGCGCTCAATCCTCATCCCACCGACTCTGACGTGAAAAACTCGCCCCCAGAGTATTTTCTCGTAAAATCATCACATAAATTCATGCATAAGTATGTTTCTCACAGATTGATGTGATGAATTTCCGCTACGGACGTTCTGGACATTGTTTTTCAATTTAGAGGATTGGTCGATGGCGTCCCCCCGCCAAAAGAGTGGGCGCTTGTCACGTGATGTGGCAGGCCATGCATGACGCCAACCTTAACTGGTTAGAAGTCGGAACCCTGCGCGACGCTCACAATCGCCGGCTGCGGGACACGGCGCCACCTGCGGGCTGCCACGGCCGCTCTCAAAGAAAGCTTCAATTGCAAGCAACCGGCGAGCGGATGTCAGGAGGCCCCTTCTCGCCCCTGGGGCCTGCGCCCTGCGCGCGCGACGGGACGAAGGTGATGCTTGCCGCAATCACTCAAATCCGTCGCTTCAGAGTTGAGCCTCTTCGCACGGAACGGCGCAAGAGGTCCCAGCCGCGCCCCGCGCTTCTCGGTCACGGCCCACCGTCCGTCCTCCAGGGTCCTTCGCGGAGAGGCTCAGTGACTGTTCGTACCTCTTTCGAGTCCGGTGTGCACTGCCAGCTTCAGGCACCGTGCCCTCGGTGCCTGCCGAAGGCACATGACGGGCTTGCGGTTCGACAGCCCGGTTTGGCGCGCGTTGTACCTGTCGCACCTCACCGAGGGTGAGTATGTTGGCATCTTCATGGAACCGCGGTGGACGGGGTGGACTGACCGCCACACCTGCAGCCAGCTTCAGCGACGGACATCCACACTCGATGTACGGACCCTGGTTTCTGCCATCTCTCCCGTCCGAGGGACTTCGTGTGATAGAATGGTGAGTGTCCAGACTTCGCCCTCAAGTGCACAAAGACGATGATACACGCGCTCAAGTGACCCTCAACCCACGAAGCCGATCACGCAGACCGGGCGGTCAACTTAGACTCGGTGCGGGGCTGCGGTGCGGGCTTCCCTTCCTGCTCATAAGGGGATCCACAGGGCCGGCCAGACGCCATTGCCAAAACGCGGATTCCTAGGACGCCCGGGGTGCCCATACATGGAAGGAAGAAACGAAACGCGACGGCAGCTCGCAGTCGGACGGAAGCACGGGCGGGTGACCTGTGTGGACCTGGGCGGGGATGGCGCGGTCGTGCGCGCTGCGGCGCGCATACCACGAAGCCGCACTTCGCTTCGCGGCGGCTTCGCGTTCATACCGGACATGTGAGGTTGGAAGACGAGCACGCGCCGCCGTGGCTGCCGCAGCGCGCTGGGCGGTGTCCAGTGAGTCGTGACCGGTTCCGACTCACAGTGTTCAAGCGCTCAACCGCACCCTGCTCCTGCCCGCCAGTGACCCTGTAGGGTGGCTTCTCTTTGAAAACCGCGCAGGACATCACCAGGGCCAGTGGGCTAGCTGCCGCGGTCAAAGTGCTCGCCCCCGCACGACGGTCGCCCCGCGCGTACGTACCCGCTCGACAACATACTTTCGCGGATGTCTTGTTCGCGTGCGGCAGGGTTTAATTTGATTTTCGAGGCACCATCGCGAGTGTTGAGGACACCGCGTCGAGGACACTCCGTCGGGCAGAGGTAACGCATGTACGTGAGCGTGGCAACTAATGTAAATGTATAAAGATACGGGCGGCTTGGCGTGGGTGTCGAGTACGGAAGGTCTTAGGTAGGTAGCGATCCAATCCCAGGACGCGGTCCTCAACGAGCTCTGCGACTAGGATACAGTGCGTTCGAACAGTTACGGAGCAGTATACGAGTTATTACGTTACGAGTCGGGTGCAATAGATACCACTCCTTTGAATCCGCGATCCCTCCACTCCGGCCAAGCACGGCGCCCGAGGCGCCGCTGGGCCACCGCGACCTCGACCTCCATCTCCCAGCCCCGCGACGACGTCCGCCCGAGGCGCGAACACGGGGGCGGATTCATTGCGCGCGCGCGGGAGGACCGCCGGGCGGCCCGTGCGGCGCCCGATCGGAAGAACCGCATGTCGCCCGGCGTCCATACCGACCACCGATGGGAGCGCGCCCGCGCCCGTCCGCGTTCTCGTGCGACGCGCGGCCGCAGGTGGGGAGATGGGGGATGGGGATGACGAGGCTCGAGCGAAGTGAATGTGACGTGCGAGAGGCCTAGGCCTGCGGCGGCAGAAGGGCGATCTGCGGGGCGCGCGGGTGGGGATGCGGCCATGAGAGGGCAGGGGTATAGCGCACGCGCGGTGCTGTCGACGCGTGGCGTGCGTTTCCCGCTGGTGGTGGGGTGCGCGACGTGCGCGACTAGAAGAAGACGGGCGCGGACGTCGCCGCGGTCGCGCGGATGACGCCCTGGGTGCCCGTCGCGGGCCGTGGGCGCGCGGAGGACGCGGGCCGCGAGGGGGACGAGGACGGCGAGGGCGAGCCCGGGCGGGCGACGGAGGAGGTGTACTGCGAGAACGCGCTGAGGGAGGCGAAGAGCTGCATGGTCGACGGGTGGCTGGGAGCACGGTGGACGGCGCGGCGGGCTTATATGAGGGTGCACGGGCGGTGGCAGTGGTGTGTGGTTGCAGGCCGGCTAGCGAGTGGAGCGGTTGCGATCTGGCCAGCGCGGGCGGCGGTCTTATACGTGCGGTGCGGCGCAGGGACCACCGCGGATAGGAGTTGCAGCCAGCGGCGGCGCCCGCGTGGGCCTCCCCGTCTTGTGTGCGCCCGCCCGCCCGATCTGGCTGCGTGCTTCTGCGTTCTCGTCCTGGCCGCGGGGGAGGAGCGCGGGCGCAGTCCGGGGAACGCGCGCCCGGTCGCGCGCTTCGACTCCGCCGGGCTGCTGCAGCGCCCCGCGAGGCACGCGCGCTCGCGCGAATGATTCCGCGAAAGGCGACTCAACGCACCTCCCGCGCGTGCGACGCCGCGCCGCCGCGATCCTGAGCGATGCTTAGCCCGCGCGCTCAGCACCTGTGACCTGTGCGCTGTGCGCTGGGCGATCGCGAGGAGGATCTAAATTGCGCGCGCAGGGACGGTCGACGGCGGTGTTCGAGCATTAAGCTGCAGGTTCTGGCAGCTAATTTGATGAGCCGTCTTGGCCGGGCGCGCTTCC
>NW_025954634.1:0-18713 GCF_022376455.1 Epithele typhae
CTCCAAGCCGCGAACCGCGCCTCCCTCAAGCTCGCGTCCGACCACCCGCTCCACCTCTCGTCGCCCTACTCCGCGCCTGATGGGGACGACGACGGCGCGCTCAGCTTCATCGCCGGCCGCATCGTCGGCGCGATCGGGGCGTCTCTCGGATCGGCTGGATCTGACGACCTCGACATCACAGCTGGGGAGCAGAGTTGCCGCGGTTCTGGATCGGGAGCATCGGGAGGAGCAGACGAAGTGGGGGACGCGGGGCATGGAGCGAACGAACTCGAGCAGGGAACGTACCGGGGACCGTAGTAGGCATGCAAGACACGCAGCACCATGAAATCAAATAGTCTCCATGTTGTCGAGCAGAGGAAGGGGCAACAGGTCGCGGGCGCAGGCGCGGGTTATCATCGTCGCATCTACAGTATACACGACGGCCGCCCAAAATCCCTGTTGTACATTATGCCTTGATCGAAGCGAATATTATACACTGCACCAAGGACGGGCGTCGATATGTCAGTGGAACGTAGGACGAGGGATTCAATGGGAAGGACGAACTTGTCGTCTTCGAAGAGAGCGATTGCATCAAGCGCGGGCATGTCAGTGCCGGGACATATCAACTTCGCGGGCTCGACGTACCATGGAAGTCCCATCGGGTCTAGAGCGTCCATGTCAGCGCCGCGGCGGTCGAAGACAAAGACAACAAACACACCTTCTTCGGGTTCTCCGGCGCGTGGCGCACGTAGCGGTCGTTATCTGGGGGGCTAGAGTAGGGTCGTTTGAGTCAGGCATCTTAGCAGAGAAACTTCACGGTCGGGCTTACAGCTCTTTCCTCTGGGAAGGCAGAGGGGTGAGCCTAGATCAAGATCATGGCAATGAGAGGCGTACCTTGCATGACGCCAGCATGCTTTGAAGAGTGACACAGACGGAGACCACGCTTAGAACAGGCGACCACTCGCTCCCGAGGATGGAGGCGCAAATCTGGGAGGACGGCGAGACTTGAACTTGCAGAGCAAGCGCGCGATGGTAAAGAAGGTACATACGTGGCCGTTCGAGTACACATGCTTCATGAGGACCGAAGAGCGTCGTCGTCAGGAGAGGCCGTCGCGCAGGGAGTGGGCGAACAGTACATACCGGATGGATCGGAGCTACCCAGTTGTCCTCCACGACGAACTGGACCGCGGGGGCGGAGATTGGGTATTGGTTGTCAAAGCGGAACTTGAGGGCGAACTTCTCTCCCTGCAGGGAGAGTGGCCCAGGGGCGACAGGGTTGGTGCATGAAACGCAGAGAACAGAAGGGATAGGGCATACCTGATAGACGGTCTCGCCTAGAACTTCCACAGACAAGAGCCAGGTGGCAAAGTCATCCGCCGAGAGCAGCTCAATACCTACGCTCGGGCGTCATGGAGAGCACATAGACACGCAGATGAGAAGAAAGAGGGCAAAAAGAGACGTACCGACCGGGGCACCCTCCCTCTTGAGATCGGCGAGCTCCTTTTGCAGTCTTCGCGTCGAGAAGGCCATGGTAGCCGCAAGTGAGCGTGGATACGCGAGCCGGGCGCAAGAGGTGCGTGCAGTACGCGCTGCAGACAGGAGGGGTGGGGATCAGGAGCAGGATGGGGGGAGGATGGGCAGATCCAGTCGCCACTTCGGCCGGGGCAACGCTCGTCTTGTCTCTTAGGCGCGCGATGGGCGACCGGTCCGTGCCCGGCAAACGCCGCGGCCACGACGACCAAGGCACAGTTGCGTTTTTCCTCCTTCTGCCACTTATTCTTCTTCTTCCACCACCACCCCATCGTCTATGCGCGTATGAATCGAGTGCTCAAAACGTACACTAAGCAAACTTACAACAGCGTTCATATCGTAGTCCCGACAACCCCTATGGACGAATCGGCCAAGGCTACGGCGCACAGCGGCCAGCCATTGTCGCCCAGTCCGTCCCTTCTACTGCTGCTACTTCCTTCATCACGATCCCATGGTCTCTGCTCAATGAAGTAGGAACCGACACCCAATAAGCGCGCCCGTTTAAACTTAGCAAATGAACACCGAATGCCCACAAACCGTATGATGCCCCAGAGAACGGCGAACAGCCAGTCGTAGCCCGGATTCCCGAGCGTAGTCCGGATCCCCGAGGTCAGCGAACCTGTTGCCAGCAACATGGCCAAGGACCTAGCCATACTCCCCAACATCACGCGCTGAAACCGCAGTGCTGCGCTTCTCTGTCACTGGCGGTTCTCGTAAGCCTCACCGCCTACTCTGCGCTTGCACAATGTTACCAGAAGCGGCAGTTATATCCGGGGGTACCTGTGAGTCCTACGCGGAGCTGCATGGTTAGGTCCTGTTCTAGACGTTGACCTTCTACCGTAGTGCCTTATCTTGTCATGAAGTTCTCCGCCATCATCATCACTCTTTCTGTCGCCCTCGCCGCCTCTGCGCGTCCCGCCGACACCAACCCGGAACGCTCTACGTGCGCCGCTGTGACCGCTGGCCGTTCGACAGTTACTGTCTTTGCGACTGCTTTGAAGGGCTCCTCCAGCATGCACGTTCTCCCAGTGAGTACGCTCTAATGGTCCTTACCACGTTTCCAAAGTTTAAATATATGGTGGTAAGACCAGTCAGAAGGTCGCCTCGAAGAGCGTGAGTTCCGGCCAGAAGTCTACCGCGCACGCCACTTGTCAGTCAGTCTCCATCGGGGTGATCGCTGGTCGTTCGACCGTGACTGTCGGTCCGCCTGCTCCTGCCAGCAAGCTTCACCCGGTGAATACTCTCTTTTGGTTCCCAATCACGCTTCTACTAACTCGATGACATCGAGTCATCAGGCAATCAGAAGGGCCGTACCACAACGATAATGTCTGCTCTACGGCCATTAAAGTGTCGACCGTCACTGTGTCTATGGTGGCAATAACTGCCAAGGGGGGCAACAATGCGGGCGGCGCGAAGACCACTACCAAGGCTGCGTCCAGTACCATAAGCTTCTGTGAGCGTTGCTACTCCTCTCTACGACTTTGCATTGAGCGTTCTGACCGGGTGGTGATCAAGCGTCTGCCAGTGGCGCACCTCAAAATGACCCCCAGTCTGCGTTCACCCTGTTAAATTCTGTGATCGCCACGGGCTTTGCTCGAAAGGGCCAGGAAATATAAGCCGAATATCTCGTCTCTCCTTGCGCCCGCTGACGCCTCCCCTGTAGCCCGAGCCCGGGGCAAGTTGCATCGCTCACATCCTCGAACAACTTCATCAACTTCTGCGCGACCGTTCCCAAGCGATCACCAACGTCCAGCAGATCGTGACCAGGTCGTGCAACCCGGCGCCGGCGGGCGTCATCCAACATGCCGTCGTCCAAGTTCGTGTTCCCTGCGAACTTCATGACGCTCCCCGCGAACACGAACTTCACCGTCGAGATGGCGGTCTCGCACCTCAACGCCAGCAACTTCGTCAACCCGAACACGAACTACTTCGCCGCCCCGCAGACCTTCGACGCCAAGGGCGACACCACCGGCCACTCGCACATCGTCATTGAGCCGATCCCCTCGCTCGACTCAACAAACCCGACGAACTCGTACATCTACTTCAAGGGCCTCAACGCCGCCGCGGTTGACGGCGTGCTCGCGGCGGAGGTCGCGGGCGGGCTACCCAAGGGGAAGTACCGGCTCGCGTCGATCAACACGGCGGCGAACCACCAGCCGGCGCTGATCGCGGTCGCGCAGCACGGTCGCTGGACGATATGGTCTAGTGAGTGGAGGACTGGTCTTACTTCACTGTTGTATCTGGTCTTCGCCATCTGCAGCTTCACTGTCATTTGAAAGAGGGCTTATGAAGGGCAGAAGGCTCTGCACGTACACGCTCTAGAATGGGGTTGTTGGTGTTCGTTTCTTAGAACGGCCGAGGGCTCTCTGACGAGCCTGTGGATTGACTTCAATGTGCCGAGCTGTGAGCCCGCCTCAGTCGCCTTCCCCTCTGCCATAGTCTCGGGGAAACACATCGCACTAAGTGGGTGTCGGGATGTGATTGCCAGGTTCTAATAGCGGCATGCGCTTGATTAATAGGGATTTCCTTTTCGGGAATCGAATCGGACGCTCGGGGAACCGCGCGCCGGCCCGCCCGAAATTCAAACCTTGACCTCAACCACGAGTAATGAATTTGGTGAGCTCTTCAGTCCGCACACTGCTCAGACGAGTTGTGATTGACACGTTCGCCAGTATACCAATCTGTGCAGAAGCCGCACGGGACGCCCAGACGTTACCTTGATCGTCAATTCATTGCGTACTATGCTGGCGGCTAAAGCTACCGCAGCACAAAGTTCCTCGACACGCTCCGGGGCGACTTTACGGAAGTCCCGGACAGCGCGTACAATCAACTCATCCGACTTAACAAGTTGCTGCGCCCCAAAGGTTGGTTGTATGTGCGTTGTTGGCTTTATTGGTTCGTACTAGAGTCTAGACCCAACTCATAGCAAAGTGACAGCGTTCAACATGTTAAAACCCGCTGATGTCATGTGTGTGCGACGTGAGAACCTCGAAGTCCGTGTAATGGCAAACCTTGTACTCAAAACGTGCCCGGCGGCAACCCAGCGGAGCGGAGCGCGGACATCAAGCGCGGACATGTGTTGGGGGTGCGTCTCCTGTATCAGACACCCTGTCTCTTGCTCTCATCCCAGTCCACAGTCCTCCACAAAACTCGAGATCATGCCGCCCGGACGGCCCTCTTCGGGAAAATCTTCAGCGGCCCAGGTCAAAGGACGCAACGCGGGGGAGCAGCTCGCGACGAGACTGAAACCCGCTTTGTTCAGCACGCACGGGGACGTCGACAGGGCGCTCTCAGACGCTTCAAAAATCTTCCAGGATCAAACCTCGGATCTCTTGGCGACTCTGCAGTCTCTGGAGGACAATGGTGCCCAAGGGGTCCTTGAATTTCTCTTATCAGGTGAGTACGTCCATCGTTCGATCTGTAAACAACCCCATCATGTATGCGCACCGCAGCCTGCTCCACAAACGACTTCGATCAACTGTCTGACGTACTCCTTCGTCCACCTTCCTTCGACGTGACGTTCACGGGCTCTATCCCGTTCAAGATGATGGAGCGTCTCGCGGTAACGCCTCCTAACGATACCCCCGCCGATCCCTTCGAAACCTACCGGACGACCGCGCGGGTGACCATGCTGGTGATCAACACGATCGCGCTCTTGCTCGCCAGCGGCACTCTTCCCGACGAAGATGCGGCCACACCTCAAACGCGTCGGGCAGAGAAGGCCCAACAGAAGCAGAACCAGAAACGAAGGCGATCCATCCACACCGGCCGTGGGGCAGGCGTCGACATACAGCACATCCTCGCGTACGGGGCCGAGGTCCCCACATCGAAGTTCCAAGCGAACGTGCTTCTGGCCAGCGTTATATCTGAGCAGATGGAGACTTTGGAGGTACGCTCTGCCGTCGCCTCTTGACGTGGTCGAAACCACGCGAGAATACTGATGTGTATACTCCCCGTAGCACTTCCTGCACGCTCTGCGATCGGACACAGCGAGGTCGTTCATCTGGCAGTCGTACATACCACACATTCCCGTGTCGCGATCGAACGCGCCATATCTGCCCGATGACCTCCAAAGCGATGCGGTGGATACGACCGGATCTAACGACGAATGGAAGATCAGAATGTCCAAGAACGCGGACGACGATCTACGTCAGGCTGAGCGTGCAGGTGGAGACCGACTCAAGATCATAACTCAGAAGATAGAGTACGTCTTCGTGTGTTTTCCATCGTGTTTATTCTCATCCTACCTTACAACAGCGAGCTCCGCGAAGGGCACTTCACCCCAGACAATCACAAGATGATCACAAAAAATGCCGAAAACATTCCAATATACGAAGCCAAGATGGACCGCAACTCTCGGTTGGTGGTGAGTCATCTCCAGGTCGCAACGTCTTTGATCCAAGACGTGATTTCTCTTATAGTATTTTATCGGTGTTGAGTGTTCGGTAAAGACAGGAGTAGGTTGCTACTCGTTACTGACTCAACGTTGACTGAACGCCCTTACTTCACGTGTAGGCAGAGGAACAAGGTACAACCATCTTTCGGTGAGACCGACTGCGACGATCTTCTGAGCTTCACCTCGTCATTACAGTGATAAATGTCTACGGCGTATACAACCATGTGCAGATCAACAGAATGCCATGGAATCAACTGAGTAGACAGCTGTTTCTCAACAATGGTGGTTCGCAGTACAGAGACCGGTGTGTATTCCGAGCTAACATGATTCTGTTGGACTCATGCGCTTTCAGGTGTGTTGCCCGCGATCGACGCACAAACAAACGAGGCGATCACCTTGTGTATCCAACGGTGTTTCCAAGCTCCAGAAGTTCCACCAACCAACTCGTCGAAACAGCTCCAATTTCGGAAGATTTGACCAAAGAACAGGCGGAGGAGGTGAGCGAAATTCGCTCGGATTTCTATACGGCTGCTAATGAGAACTTCTTACAGCTACAAGATCTCCTCACGTACGTATTCCACCATTAGGCGATTCGACTGCTATTCACGCTCTCCTACACACCAGACATGCAAAGTTCGTCGCATATTCGAGGGTGTGTCTTGTCGATTGAGTCCGTGAGGAGGTCGCTGACATATCTGTACCCCATTACAGGAATATCTTGCATGTGAGCGCGGTAATGTGGGCTTCCAGACACGCACTTATGGGTTTACTTGCAGCGATATACGCCCAGCTTTCATCCAAGGACGCCGCATTCGTTTTCAACCTCGAGTACGTACATTTCGTACGTCGCTACGAATCATTCAACCCATTATGCGCGTTCAGGGAGGACCAGCAAGAGATCCTCAACCACAACGGTTCGTGTTATGTACTAGGTACGCAAACTGCATATAGTCCTCAGTATCGAAGCTGATTCGTTTTCATAAGGACGCAGCGGGACTGGGTCAGTGGACGATTGGTAGCAAAGTTCGAGTCCGCGAGAGCTAATACCAATTGGCGCGTAGGAAGACAACCGTCATCGTCTTCAAGATGCTGTCCATGGATCTTGCGTCGCATGAGACGGAGTTCGGGCAAGGGATCAGCAAACCACGGCAACTGTTCATTTCTCAAAGCGAGATACTAGTGAAGCACGTCAAGGAGTACTACAACAAGTTACTGCGTTCTATAGAAGTGGGAAGGATGTCGGAGGAGGAGGTGCAGAAGCTGGCGTCGCAACGCGAGCGAGAGAGGTCGGAAGGACTGTTCAACCTCGACGACGAAGTCGAATGGGTCCAAAACGCCCCACAGCGTTTCAACGCTTTGCAGGACAATCACTTCCCGCTCTTCCTGAGCTATGCCAGTGTAAGTGTTTCGTCCATATTTTTAGCGCATATTTGACGCGTTTGGACCGTAGTTGTGTCGTTTGCTGGAGAACGAGTTCCGGAATCTCGTCACAATGGAAAAGGTTGTACCGTCTAAAATCGCATCTCTCCGAGACGCTCTGGGAATCCGTCCTGGTGACACGTCCACGCGCGCGGCTGGAAGTGCCCTTCCTCAATTTTTGGACTTCGATATGTTCCTGCACATCTTCTGGAACCACTTCCCTGAACACCTTCAGCGGAACCTGAGTATGCCACTCTGTTGTCTCGTTCATACCATGGCTGACGCACGGACGCAGGTGCGGAGTTAGTGTTCTCTGAGATAATGGCGATAATCAAGGGGTCCGACGAAGCCATTCGAAGCGATCAAGGATTCCTCAGTAAAGATGTGTATGTACACGATGACGAAGTGCGGCATACGCAACCGATTTCGACAGAGGAGCTGCAAGGTATTTACGCCGTCTTCGAACTGTATCGAAGCCGGCGGAAAACCATGGCTGGTGTATGGTACTTCGATGCAGCTGATAGGTGAGCTCTTTCTTACTTCTAACGCACGCGGATGCTGATGATACACTTCCGATAGATCTCGACGTCTCATCAGATGTCTGGACGCTGTGGGAGTCCCCGGTAGTCATCTGCGAAACATGTTCGTCGTCTCGCTCATATCAGCACTCATATCTCTCTAATTCATTGACAGTTTCGTCGATGAATGTCAGGACAACCTCTTGATCGATTCACATGGTACGTTGAGTACATATCTGCGACCAACCATCGACTAAAACTTGGACAGTCTTGCGCCATCTGTGCCCAAACCCCAACGGACTGTTCTGGGCGGGAGACACTGCACAAACCATCTCCGCCCAC
Organism: Epithele typhae; assembly: GCF_022376455.1. Lineage (NCBI taxonomy): Eukaryota > Fungi > Basidiomycota > Agaricomycetes > Polyporales > Epitheliaceae > Epithele > Epithele typhae. The sequence goes on from NW_025954634.1 coordinate 8,185, forward strand.
AGTGCGTTCCGATTCAGCGAGCTCAAGGCGATGAACTACCGATTCGGAAAGGTAAATTCACCTTTTCTGCTTCGTTGTTGCGGTGAACACTCCTCATCCGAAAATTCAGCGCATCTACGGCTCACTGAAGAACGTCGAGCTCGATCCACCAATGTTCCATCTCACCGTGAACCATCGCTCGCACATTGGGATCGTTCGTTGCGCGCAGTCAATTGTGCGTCTAATTGTGAGGTACTGGCCTGCACAGATAGATCAGCTTCCGGAGGAGAGAGGGTCATGTCCTGGACCGAAACCTCGCTTTATCTCGTCAACAGATCCTTCGGTTTTTCTTCGGTCTGTGTTCGGAAAGTCGTGAGTGATTTCGGGCTTCGCTTGACAGCCGAGATTCTCATTCATCCGTCGTCCAGAGGACCAAGAGAAAGTACGGTTGACTTTGGTGCAAGCCAGTGTGGGTGACATTTACTGTGCCTCAGTTCGTGTGTTTATGTCGATCAAATTCTAGGTATCTTGGTGCGGAATGACGGCGTCAAGACTCGGCTACAGGCCGAGGTACCTGATGCAAGGCATCTTATGTAAGTCCTGCGTTGGTTCAGTTGCTAGCGTACTGGAGTGGCTGACGATTTGATTTTCAGCACCATTTACGAGAGCAAGGGACTGGAATTCGACGACGTATGTCCTATGGAAGTATCCTTTATGTTGAATATTAATGTCACACTACCATTGTGATCCAGGTCATTATCTGGGATTTCTTCAATGACTCCAGGGTTGATGAGTCGTCCTGGCGCATCATCCTGAACGATGTTCCAGGAGCGCGAGCACCCGCTTCCGATGTCGGCAGGCATGCGGGAGTTTGCAGAGAAGTACGTTTTACCGCAGCGCGGGTTCACATCACTCATCCGAGCTGACTTCTACACGCCCCAACAGCTCAAGCATCTGTATGTCGCAATGACACGCGCCCGAAAAAATCTTTGGATCGTCGATTGCTCGGATCGCTCGAACCCTATTCGCGTAAGAATCGCCCTCCGGCGGAAAACTTTCATAAAGCGGTATCTCATTTCAGGTGTCATTATAGGAGCTCTTTCTATATGAGAACCTCGTCGACATCCATGATCAGCACGTTCCTTTGTCCCCTACCACCCGCACTTCCACAAAGGAGGAATGGGAAGACCAAGCTCGAACATTCTTCCACCACAAGATCTACGCAGAGGCCGCCAACGATTTTGTCCGTGCAGGTTTGGATCGCGAAGCGCGCGTCGCGCGGGCATACCTCCGCCGCCAGGAAGCATCCAGGTTACCGGCATTCGATATTTCCAGCAGAAACGTTCGCGAGCACGCGTACTATGAGGCTGGTCAAGCATTCGTCTCTGTCGCTGAAGAGGCACGCGAAGTCCGCGACGCCCGCAGCTACCATCGCACAGCCGCGCTCTGTTTCGTTGAGGGAGGGGCCGCGCTAAGCGCGGCGCGAGAATACGAAGCTGCGGAGGTGTACGACGACGCTGCGACGCTTTACCGCCAGACGGGGAAGTTCGATGATGCTGTTCGCCTCGTCAAGATGGGCGTTGTATCTGCAGAGGTCGGGGAGGAGATCCTGAGCATCTCCCGGCTACACTACATCAAAACGAAGAGGACTGCGTGAGTATAGCATCTACATCCTGGTAGCTGTTTCTGATGTCGTCCTACTCGTCGCATTCACAGGAAAGTCCTGGAGCTCTTCGAAGACGACACAGCAGAGGCTGTGGAATACATGGACGACTGTGGGCTCAATGCTTCGGGTGCTGCCTTCTTGGTTGACTTGGGCCGCTACCACGACGCGGCCGAACGGGTTCTGCGAGACGGGGACATTCTCGGCGCCATTGACCTCTTCCTCACGAACGCCGAGAACGCCGCATCGGTTTCTAGAGCAGTAGAGATCGTGCTCGACGGCTTGTGGGAACGTCTCCCTTTGACTGCGCTCGACGACAACTTCCGAGATCCCATCGTACAATCGCTACTCGAACACGCCGAGGTTCTGCTTCCTAAACTCCCAAGAAGAAGCCACCCTCGAGATGCAGTATGTTGACTTCTGGCATGAAGACATGCAGTGTACTTACCAGGAACGTGGTACTGCAGCTCAGAATGTTCTCCGCCATCTATCTGTACGACTTTGCGGTACTTGATGAGCTTTGCGACGTCTTTCTGGCGCAAGAGAACACCCCGGAGGCGCTTCTATCACTCGACTACGTCTTCATCGGAAAATTCGGCAAGCTAGAAGCAGCACTGGAGCGCGCAAAAAAGGATCCCAAGGACGCGGGCGATCAAGAATTTCTTCGGCGCGTCACTCAAGCTCTGGAGGACACCGGCCACGAAGCGATTGAGAAGGCGTTCCACTCCTTCCTGCAGTATGCGCGTATTCTCCAGCGTCTATCCTGCAACCCGAATCCGTGTTCGGATCCGATCCTACAAACCCTTTTCGCTTTCAGACCTCATTCCAATGAAGACCACTTCCAGGTCATGTCAAGGTCTCGTTTGTATCTGGCATGCTATCGAGTCTGTCAGTATCCTCAGCAGGGCTCAGTATTCGTCCTCAGCCGCTTCGACTTGGAAAAGGCCCTCAAGGAGACTCTTCGAGATCTTCTCCGGAGCCGAGTGGAAACTCAGAAAGAGGTGGCGCACACGATGTATTCCCTGAAGCCATGTCTACAATCCGCGGCATTTGGAAACGGACAGTGTGGGCGCTATGACTGTCCAAATTACTGGCACGGTTCTGTCCCGAAGGCGTCTTCCGAAGCAACTACGACCTACAATCGTGTCATCCGCATCTACGTCTATGAGATCATGATCTTCCACACCCTTTTCGCCACCGACATGCCCTATAACGTGCGCGAAAAACAGCAACGGTGAGAGTCGTTTCAGTACCATTACATCATATACATGTGTGTTGACAAGCTTTGACTCAACAGTGCTTGGATTCGCAAACTGTACGAAGCGTTGTTCCCACCTCACGCGAACCTTGGATCACTACACCTCGTCTCTGGCGCCCTTGGGAAAAACCTGCAGCGAGAGGCTCGTCGCGTTATTGTCGTGTGGATCAAAGACTTCCTCAACGTCCTCCATCCAGTCCATCCTAGCAAGACGTTTCTGGCAAACTTTATGCGCGCAGCAAGGCTTGCAATGCTCTTCGATCGGGCAGGTGCCGCCCGGGACCTCCATCTCGTCCCTAGTTCAGTGCGCTCGGGAAGCTGGAGACCACAGGAGCTCACCGTTGGTCGAGTTGAAGACGACCATCGCCCTATATATGCCTTGCATGAACTGATCGCGTCGATACGCTTGCAGGAACCAAACGCACTTGAACGGGGGGTGATCTACGTCCAGTATGTGCATTTATCTCCCGTCGCGTTGCACCATGCTGATATTCTGGTTGACGTTTAGGTACGTCCTCGACAATCAGAACTTTGTTGACATCGGTGTTCTATGCGAATACTTGGATCACCTATGTGCGTCGATTTTGGTGGCGACTCGAGGTGGGAGCTTGCACGGCTTGGTTCTGCCGAAGAGTTGGCTCGTGCACGTCCTACGCGATATGGAAGCCACGGAGCTGGTGGAACAAGCTGTGTTGTCGCCGAAAGCGTACGGGGAATGCGTCAAGAAGCTGTTGAAACTTCTGTACTGCGGCGGTGAACCTGCAGGTGAGTCTGTTTTTTGTTGTTTGCCCACACCTCCTTCAATCGAGCCTCACGCGCTGTCGTGTCAAGGTCGCTTCATGTCAGAAACTTTCTATCTCTCAGACAACCGCTTCAACCCTAAAATGCACCGTGCGCTTTACTTCCGTCGGGTGTGGGTATCCAGATCTATATTTGACTTCCACATTTCTAACGAATGGGGATGTTTCGTTTTCAGATGCATCAACTTCCTACTTTGTACGTTCTTATATTAGTCCTACGCAATTACAGCGCCGATTCTTACTCGTAACCTCGAACAGGGGCATACAACAGTGGCCCTTCATACGAAGTCGACGCCAACGCCACAATGGCATCACTCAAAAGCACTCCAGGCTTGATGGACCCAACTATCTCGCCGTGAGCACACATTTCGGCTGATCTCTGAGATGCTCTGGCATATCTGAGCTTCCCCTATACCTCAGACTCATCTACGCTTTGGATTGGGCGGAGCGAAGGAACCTCGCTCTGCGGTCTCTTGACAACTGCCCCACCGACGAGATGATACGACTTCACCACAGTTCGACGCCGATCCAAGCAAACAATACCGGTGTCAGAGGCTCTGTTCGCACCGTGTCTTTCTCCCGGCACTCCGACATCCTTCGTCTTCTGGGAATCAACACGCCCCCATGGGTATCGATCGATCCACCATCCGAAAACGCCCACGCTGCAGGCTCCTCGGGCAGTCTCTCTCCCCTCACCGGCAGGCCCACCCGAAGCGCAGCAACGGCCCGAGTCAACACCACATCCACATCGTCAGACCGGGAACAACGCGCCGTGGAATTCACTGCCGCGCAGCACTGCGCGGCGTTCATCATCTCCCGGGCGTACTCCAGCTACCTGCAACGGAAGAGGATCGACGACAGCGTCCGCGCGATGTTCATCAGGTTCCGCCTCAGCGCTCACAAGGAGGCCTGCTGCGGGCAGTGCGCGTATCGCCATCTCTACCTGGGCCCCGTCCCGCAGCTGCTCGTCGCCGTGGACGGGCTCAAGGATCTGCTCTATCACCGGAAGTCCGCTGCCTCTGCAGAGCTCGACAGGTCCAACGACCACCGCGACCTTGAGCGGCTCAACAAGGAAATGAACGAGGCGCGGTGCGTCGCTCAGTTCTTCCGGATGCGGCGTGCGAGTGTCACTAACAATCTTTCGAAATTGTCAGCACCGACTTCAAGGCGGCGATGCAACTGCACAAGGCGCTCGCCCCGAACGGCGCCGTCCACCGCAACGGAGACCGCGCGGAGCTGCTTGAACTTGTCGAGACCGCGCGCTCTCTCTTGGAACGTGTCCGGAAGATCCTGCCCCAGGCCGGCATCGACCCTCGGTGGAGCGAGTACGTCGCGTTGGCGATGCGTTGCGTGCGCAAGTTTGAAGGATGCGTGCGTGGATGGTATGAGAGCTATGCGAACGAGCAGCGCCGCATGTGAAGTCGTTATGTTTGCAGAATGTCAGCATATGGTACTCGATTGAGATCAAGGACGCCTCGGCTCGAGCGCTAATCTTTGCCGAAAACGCTGGTGGACGATATCCACCCTCGTCGACTGAGCACGGCGCCGGGATAGCGTGAAGACAAGCGAGGATGTGACGGCTTCCGGTCACTTGGGTTGGGCTGGGACACGGCGAAGCTGGGCGCGGACGCGACGCGGAGCGTGCCCCGTATCACAATCGCAAAGAGGCGTACCAATTATTATCATGCGACCGGGACCCAGCGAGACACGAACCCACGCGCCCGCCTCACCCGCGGCGCACGAGCCGCAGTGGCATCTCCACGATCCCGAACGTCGTCCGCACGGCGCCCTGCATGTACCGCGCCTCCCACCGCTCGCGCGACTCGCCCGGGGCCGCGAGCCGCTCGACGCGGAAGTCGCGCACGAGGTGCGCGAGGAAGCACAGGCCTTCCGTGACCGCGAACCGGCGCCCGATGCCTGGAACGCGCGCGCGTCGTCAGAACATCGCATCACAGGAAAAGGAAACAGGAAGCGGGAGTGGGGAGCGACGGGGCAGCGAACTCACAGACGCGCGGGCCGAAGGAGAACTGGGTGAGCGCGTTCTCGGGCGCGTCGTACCAGCGCTCGGGCTTGAACGCCTCGGGGTCCGGGAAGGTGCGCGGGTTGTGGTCTGTGTCCAAGCCGGCGGTCAGCGGTTAGTGGGCGTGCGGCTGGGCGGCGGGTGGAGGGAAGGGGGGCGCTCACGGAGACCGATCATGTCGACGACGAAGCGGGTGCCGGCGGGGACGGCGATGCGCTCGTCGCGGTTCGGGCCGACGTGCTCGAGCACGATGTCCTCGCACGAGTCCCGGATCATCATCGATACGGCCGCTGAGGGTAAGGAGGGGACGCGGGGCGGTGAGGACTGTGTGCGCTGGGCTTGTGAGCGGACGAGAGGGGCACGTACGGAAGAGGCGGGCGGCTTCGAGCATGCACGCCTGCACCTTGCGCAGCTTGTGGGAGTTCGCGAGCGTCTTGGAAGACAGGTGAGGGGGTCGTCAAGGGTCGATACGGATCGTGTACACGTACGACATCGTCTGCTGTGGGCATTGCGGACATGACTTCCTGGTACATCTCCTCTTGGAACTCCGGGTAGAGCGCCATGTATCCGAGCGTGGCATTCAACGTGAAGGCCAATGTCTCTGTGCAAGCCAGTTAGGGAGTCATTGCGGAGACCAAGCTGCACTCACCTTGCCCTGCGAGCAGCAGAATTGACAAGTTGCCGGTCTTGTTGAGACGGAAATAGGGGTCAGCCCAACATCGGTCCATCAGAACTGCCAACTCGACGCACCAGCTCCTCATCCGTCATGCTCGACTTGCCCTCGCTCTCGGCCGACTGGATCATGAGGCTCAGCACGTCGTTGCCCGGGGTTGCGCCAGACGCGAACTCGCGCCTCTTGTCGTCGATGAGCGTGTGGAGGAACTTGCCCGCGATCTCGTACGCCTCGTGCAGATCCTTGAACCTGAAGCATCACAATAAACCCGTCAGCCCTACAGCCTTCTTCTTAGGATCATCCAGGCGCGTACGATTGCACCGGCAGGTGGCGGGACCAGTTCGGCAGGACGAGGCGCAGGATGAGGTTCTCGGAGATGATGTGGAGCGCCTCGCCGAACGACATCTTGTCCGTGCCCTCCGCCTGGCTGAAGTCCCACGAGAGCGGGAAGCCGAAGCCGGCGCACGAGATGAGGATGAGCGTGAACTGCAAAGGTGCGAGGGCGGTCAGCGCGCGGCGTCGTCGGCGACGGCAGGACATCGAAACGCGCCTTGGCGGTGAGCCGTGTGATGTTGGGCACCTCGATCGTCTTCTGCGCGTCCCATCCTTCGTTGGAGGTCATCTCGCGGTACGTGCGGGAGGTGTTTTCCCACACCGTGACGTAGCTGCGCGTGCTGTGAGCCCCCGAAGCCAATCTCCGACGCGTGCGGACACTCACGTTGAGTGGTTGAACGCCGGCGTCATGATCCGTCGCATGCGCCGCCATTGCTCTCCGTCGGTGGAGAACAGGTTCGGGCCCCACATACTGAGAAGCGATGGGACTGTCAGAGGGCACGGTAGCACGCCGATCACAGTGCGGCACGCACGTGGCGAGAATCGTGATCTCTGGATGCTTGAAGAACTCCTTGACGGACATGAGCTGGCGGGACACCTCAGGCGAGGACGTGTAGATGATGGGCGCGCCGAAGCAGTACGGCAAGGCCGAGATGGTTTCGGTACCATGGCGGGCATACACTGACGAGCGTGTCGCGGTTCGCGGTCAGTTTGGCTGTCGTGAAGAGGAGAGGCGGAGCGAACCTTCTTTGCGAGTTTCCCACTGCCAGTTTCTGCCCGGGTTCCATCTGCCAGACGGCAGGATCGTCCCAAAGAGGGAAATCGGTGTGGCGAACGAACGCAGACCAGGGAGGTGCCCGGTGCGCTGCACAGCGTGTGAGGATCAAAGCACGTGCAAAAACAAAACATGACACGGACTTTGTCGCAGTCGAGGTAGTTGATGATGCGAGAAGCCGCAAAGACTGCGGCGAAGCCTATGACGGCGGTGCTCCAGTTGAGCTCGAGCTCGACCATCCTGTGCAAGAGGCTCGAATGAATGGCGGAGATGGTGGTGGTGGTGAACAAGGAGTGACGTGGAAGCTTTTCAAGGGAATTGGAGGATGCAATTGTATTTATATGCAATGTTATGACATGTGGCCTGCTTGAAATTCAAAAAATGCGATGCTTGCTGTTGCCTGTGGCGTTGCATCAATGCGGACGGAGAAGTGCTCTGATTTTCAATTGTTTTCTGGTACTTACACCCTCGAGTCAAAACGATATCCATGTCCGACGGCGAATGTCACGAGAATGCATCAGGCAGCAACTTGCAGCGAGGCCACTCCTGCTCACCCCGCTGTCTGGAACTTCGACGCCTGGACTTGCGTCCTTGAGGCCGTGAGGTCTGTGGCGATTGCCAATGGACGGGAGATCGTATAAGTCTCGCAATGGGCGCTTGCCCTCCACCACATTTGACATCCGGCGGCGACGCGCACGGCCATAGCGAAAATGAGTGGTCCTCCCTTGCGCCATGCCTGTAGCATCCAAAGGGAGTGTCGAGTGCGACCATGTCACAGCCATGGAAAGACCTCCACTTCAAGTCGGAGAACCCGCACCGCGATACAATAACAAACGTCCGACTTTCAAGCTTTCTTACCCTGCCTGTCTCTAGACCGTCGCCTCCGCCGCCTCCGCCTCCTTCACCCGCCTCGCCTTGTCCGCCGCGATGTCCTCCAAGATCGCCTTCGCCCCGCGCCCATCAGCACCCCCGCCAGCCGCGCCCCCAACGCCTCCGCCTCCTCCTCCGACCACACCTCCCCGCTCTCCGTGTGCTCCACGTGCCGCTCCCCCTCCAGGCTCGTCACCGCGCCCGTCAGGCTCATCCTGCCCCCCTTCCTCCCGTCCGCGCCCGCGCCTCCGCGAGCGCGCTGTGCACCCCGACGGGCACGGAGCAGCCGCCCTCGAGCACGCGCAGGCACGCGCGCTCCGCCGCGCACGCCCACGCGGTCGGCCAGTGCGAGATCGCGGCGCAGAGCGCGCGCGCGGCGGCGTCGTCCGCGCGGACCTCGATCGCGAGCGCGCCCTGGGAGACGGCGGGGAGGAGGAGCGGGGCGCGAGGTCGCGGGTGATGCGCGCGCCCCAGCCGAGGCGGACCATGCCGGCCTTGGCGAGGATGATCGCGGCGAAGGGGGAGTCGGGGGCGTCGAGCTTTTTCATGCGTGTGTTTCTGGACAAGAGGGAGGCGGGTGCGCGTGAGGGAAGGGCGGATCGGGAGAGGGGGGGGGAAACGCACAGATTGCCGCGCTGCATGGCGCGCCGTCGGGCGGGAAGGGTGGACATGGCTTGTTGGTCGGGTGCGTGCGCACAGATGAAGATGGGAAAACTCACAACGTCCTGGAAAACGAGTTTCGGGAACCGCCTCTTCAGCTGCGCGACGCGGCGCACGCTGCTCGTCCCGACCACGCTCCCGTCCGGCAACTCCTCTAGACTCTTATACGACAGCCCCTCCTTCACAATGAGCGAGTCCACGGGTTTTCGCGCTCGAGCACGCCCGCGATCGCGCAGCCCGCGGGGAGTGCGGTCGGGACGTCCTTGTACGAGTGGACGAGCATGTCGACCGCGCCCTCGCGGAGAGCGACTTCGAGCTCCTTCGTCCACATCTCCTTCCCGCCGATGAGGTAGATCGCCTGGGACTGGTTGTGGTCTCCGCCGGTGGTCATGAAGGACGTCGCGAAGGCGTGCTCCGGGTAGAGCTTCGCGAGCGCATCGCGGACGATGTTGGTCTGGACCTGCGCCAGCTCCGACGCGCGCGAGGCGATGGTGAACGTGCGGAGGTCGGTCGCCATCTACGGAGATCGGAGTGGAGGCGGGAGGGGAGGAAGAAAGAGAGCGAGCTGAGAGCGACGGCGACATGATCGTGGCTTAAGAGGACGGGCGGGCGCGAGCAGCCGGCGACGTCCGGCCCCGCTGCTCGCCCACCCGCCGGCTTACACGCCCGCCCTCGGAGACTCGTCCGCGGTGGGCGCGTCCACGTCGGCGCGTTCACACATCGCGCGGGGTGTGAGAGCGGCGGCGTGACGGCGTTCCCGCAGTGCGAAGGTGATTAAGTAGGTGGGTACAGGTATATCTACACAGACATGTACTGCGCCATACTGCGAGCCGGCGGACGGGGCAGGGCAAGCGGGTGCGTGAGCGCGGAACGGACGGCGAAGAGCAGTGCGGCAGAGTTACCTCGAGTCCGGTTTGCGGCCCTTCTCTTCCGCGAGGCGTTTCTCGAGCTTGTCGAACTCGCTGAGCGCGATCTCCTCTTCCTCGTCGAGCACCTTTTGAGGGCTTGATTAACGCTGAGGGGGGGAAAGCGGAGGTACGCACCTGCTCGACGGCCTTCACTTCGGGAATATAGTGCATGAGCATCCGCTCGATCCCGCTCTTCAGCGTCACCGTGCTGGACGAGCACCCGCGACAGCTCCCCTTCAGCTTCACCTGCACCACGCCCTCGTCCGAGAACCCGCGGTACTCAATGTCCCGCCGTCCTCCATGATCGCCGGCCGGACTCTTGTCTCGAGCAGCTCCTTGATCATCGCGACCGTCTCCGAGTCCGTGTCGAGGATGCGGGTGTCCTGCGGGCCCGCCGACTCCCTGTCCTCCTCCGAGCGGAAGAGCGCCTGCCCGGCGGAGAAGTGCTCCATGAGGACGGCGTAGACCTCGGGCTTGACCACCGACCACGCCGTCTCCGAGTCCTTCGAGACGGTGACGAAGTCGGGGCCGTAGAAGACCGCGGTGACGCCCTCGATGCCCATGAGCCGGATCGCGAGCGGGACTTGAGC
>NW_025954635.1:0-18712 GCF_022376455.1 Epithele typhae
GTAGTCCATATCCGCCCCAGACTTCCTCTTGAGAGCGTCTTCGATGATGGGATTGATGAACTTGTCAATTGAGTCCCGTCGGGCTTCGACTTCATCCTTCCAGAACTCGAACAGACCCCAGATGCCGGGAAGTCTGAGCGGTCCGCGGCGGCGGTCTGAGCCTCGGCGAATGCGATCGTAAACTCGTCTGAGTCGGCTTGGATGGTCTGCACTTGGCCCTTCTCTGAGGTGGGAGGATACTTCAGTCCTACAGCAAGTGAACAGACGTCCTTGCCAAAAAGGAACTCTGTAGCAGAGTCCATTGTGAATCGCGAAGCAAGATCCTGTGTCGTGATTTAACATCGTTGATTACCGCACGTACGGTGGACGAGGAAAGCGAGCAAGACTTGCCTGCCAATCGACGGAGAACCCCTCCCTGCATCGTGCCTTCATCTGCTCGATTGCATCTAGGGCATGCCTGTATATCATCAGAGACAAGAGCATCTTATTAGGCGGTGCACTTACCGGTCGAAGATATCAAAGTGAGTAATCCTCTCCTTGCTGAAGAATGGCCTGGTCATCGACCGATGAAATTTCCACAAATCGCCTGACACAAACGATCATGAGCACAAGTCGGGCTCAGACTCGGTGTTGCGTACCATCTGCATTGAATACACCAGAGCCGAGGAGTGATTTAAGCTGTTCGCGGAACACGGGCCCTGGAGCAGTAATGTGAGACTCTGTTTCCATATGTAGAGTACATCCTTTGGACAAAACAGACCTTTCTCGAAGTTCGTGAATTTGGTGGCCAGAATTGTCTGAGAAGGCGGTTCATGCTGAGGATCCAAAAAATGTTGGCGAACATACCTTAATATGCTCCGGCTCGTCGGTGTAGAACTGCCCACGAATTAGCTTCGAGGGAATCGGGTAGACAACGGGGACGAACCAGCCAAAAGACGTTGAAGGGCCGCATCATGAAGGAGTGCCCGTAATGGGCGCTCAATCTGAACTGCACGTCGCCTATCACGAAGACTGGTTAGAGTCAACTACGGGTACAGCTAGGGAAATGTACGCACGAGGATACTTGTCTTGGGTCTTCTTCCAGTTTACCCGGCCCTTGCTCATCGCAGCTACAATCGGAATGCTGGCACCTTGAGCTGCAGCGCGCCGTTTCATATGGAAGAAAAACCATGCCGACTGGAGAGTGAAAGCGAGAGGAAGGGCGAGCAGGCAAGCGAAGGAGATCGCCCAGTTTGGGAGCGATAGTACGGCCGCGGAGCTGTGTAGAAGCCGGAAGGCAGAGTAGGTGAGGAGGGGAGGTCCTAGGAGGTAGTGCGCATTGGCGAGAATAGCCCGAGGACCTGGAGGTATAAGTCGCTCTAGCATGGTGACAGAACTCTCAGTCTCGAGCGGTCGAACCCACGTATAAGAGTTCCTCTATGAGAGCTCGGTGATTGAGGTTGCCGGGTCCCGGACCCGGCTCTCCAATCTTTTGGGAGAGGCGCCGAGGCGCAGCTCTGCATCGGCACAGCACGCTCGCCAGCTGCGGACTGGAATTTGCAAAACGATGCCTGCCGGAGTCACGCATATAGATGGAGCATACACACCAGGCTACATACTTGACATGTCATGACTCAAAACACCCTTTGCATGGCTGATGGTCCGGGTCTGGTGTGTTCGGCATTGGCGGGGCCCTCTCTTTGGCCTCCCGCCCCAGCGGTTATACGGGATGAGCCTCTCCTCCTGCGGCCCCACTAAATCGCGTGCCTTCCCCGTACACTTACACTGCACATCAGAGGGAATTTTCCTGCAGAGAATGGGCAGAATACGTCAGATATTCGGGATATATTCAGAGGATATTCGTGCAGAAAATGGGCCGATAATGGACAGAATACGGTTTTTTTTCATGTCCTTTTCGGCCCATATTCGGCGCTTTCTCTGGCTGAATAGCCGCAGATCACGTAGCATGGATCACTGGCGCTTCTGCCCCCACCGGGCTCCCTGCACGTTCGCTGGGCTCGCGCACAATGTACAAGTTCGAAAAGAGCTGCAATAAACGGCGAACACAGTGCTAACATATGTATACTACAGTCTACAAGTGATATGTCTCTCCCGGCAGGCACACTTGACGGTAGAGTCCCAGCTTGAGACAGTATCGACTATGGGCAATGAATTAATGAAGAGAGCGAACAGGAAAGGCAGACACGCACCATCTCAGACGAGCCTGAGTACAGAAAAGTTCCCAGTGATGATCACGACGAACGCGAAGAGGAAAACCGCATTGATGAACCCGGACTCGAGCCTGATGCGCACCACCCGCCAGAGCCCGCCGGCGCGTGTCGTGCCTGCCGCGAGCGCGTTCGCTCTGCTCCAGTCCACGTACCAGATGCGCGACGCGAGCTACGCCGCTAGCGGAGCAACGTCAGTGGCAGCGCGCGAGGAAAGCGGGACGGGGACGGGGACGCACAGGTGAAGAGCACGTTCGAGACGAGACTGGGAGGGAAGTAGATCTTGAGCGGCTCCGTCTGCTCGAAGATCGTCTGGTCGTGGGGGTGTGTGCGCGTACGCGTAGAGCGCATAGCAGCCCGAGACTGTCGCGCGCTGTCAGCAAGGCGCACACGCGGGCGGCGTGAGGGATGGCTCACTAGTGCTTGTCAGGGAGAGAAGGAGTGGTATGATCGGGATCCACCACTTGCGCCCCCACATGAACCTGCACCTTTAGTTCTGTGTGTGCATGCCTGTGTCAGCATCCATGTGCTAGCTGATCCTCAGGTAGATGGACAGTTTCGACGCACCATGAAGTCCCCCACAAAGAGCGTCGTGAGCAGCGACGCGTGCTTCACAATGAAGTTCTGGTTTGTAGCGTTATTCATGAAGGCCAGTCGTGCCACACAACCGTCATGGTTGATGAACCCAGTGTAGACGTATATGGTGTCAAGAAAAAATTGGGCCATGGCGAAGATAAGTAACGCTACACCCACGACGACCATGATAGACGCACCGCGCAACAGGAGGTCGTGTGTGCACACCGCGAAGAGGCACAACCCTGGAGGTGTTCGCGCTTGCGCTCGCGGACATGACGGCGGCGGACACGCGCGCGCTGGAGGCACACCCCCACCCCTGCACCAGGAGCAGCAGCTGCGGGCGGTCGACCTTGAAGATGATGGACGTATCCTCAAGCGGGGCCGTGTGCGTGCTCGCGGTCACCTGCTGCCAGGCGTCGATGAGCGTGCGCTCGCTGACGACATACCTGCAAAAAACGGTGGAAAGGGCGCCGCTGCCGTCCGCTGGTAGAACCTCAACGTGGAGAAGAACAACGAGATCGTCCCAGGGGCGAACACGGCCGTAGAGCGCATATGCGTGCCAGGCTTGTGCATACCGTGCGGGAGTCTGTGCATGTGTGGGGAGGAGGGAGGACGACCGGGGAGAAGCAGAGGCGAGACAGTGAAGGGGGAGGAAGGGAGGGGGGTCAGAGCATGCGTGGGGGTGAGGAAAGGAGAGCAGACGGACTACCTCACCAGTGACGAAGATGTCGGTAATCCCGAAACACATCCGCTCAGTGTCCATGTCGGGCTCGCTCGAGACCGTGCCAATGAGCTCGTCGATGTCCATCAAAAGACCCAAAGACGCGAAGAGTACTCGCCGTGCCACTCTCCGTCGCCATCCGGCTCAGCGCCGTCTGAAAAATAAACATCTTGCGCATACACTCAGTCAAAAAGCTCACTGTTGTCGTGTGGAGTGGCTTACTAGCCACGAGATGCTCGTTGATTGTGGCCTTCGTCTGGGTGCGATCCGGGCGGCGCTGCCAACAAGTTCTACGGGGGTATGTTTTGCGTCGTTGTTGAGCTTTTGGAGGCATCGCGCAGAGCGGAGGAGGGTTGAGACGGTGGTGGACCAGTAGACTAATGGGCATGCAAGGCATTTAAAGCGTCGCACGAGACGCCGGCAGCGCGCGACATGTGTCGCGCGAGAGCTCACGTGAACGCCAACTCGAGCTTGCGTCATCGAAAACGGCCAAGATATCCGCCCCCCAGGAAACCCTCTGAATAATTAGTGAATATCCGGTGTATTCTGTACATTCTCTCCGGAAAAATTCCCTCTGATGTGCAGTGTTACTTATGGCGCACAGACGACCTGTGACGAGCACCCAAAGCCAAAGGTGCGATCAGCCCTTAGAAGCAGGCCCACAGGCTGAGAACGCTCGCCCACTAAGTGTAACCCATGAGAAAACGCCGCACCTGTATTCCGTACGCGGTTGACCGTCAAAAAAGGCACAGCGGTGAGCTGAAGGCCATTGCCATCACGCCTTTCAGATTTCGCTAGCTCGTTTCCCGTCCTCAGTTCGGTTCCAACGCGCCCATCGCCGTCGGCCGCTGCGCCGCAAGTTCAAATATCACGAGAGCAAAACAGAGTTGCTGACCTAGGTTTCCCTGAGCGGGGATAGCTTTCCTATGGTCGTATCTCGGGCCACGCACCGAGAGATAGGTCATGTCCATGAGCTCAGCGCCCCAGCGTTCAGGGGTCGAGTATGAGCGCCAACACTTGAGAGACTTCGTGCGGTACGTGCAGTACGGGGGAGCGGCGCCGCTTGGCCGAGTTTAAATACGAGGCCGACCCCACGCGACAACTTCCCTTCTCGCGCGGACGCCCGGCCGGCGCCACAGTGCACTCCCTGCCTTCAGCTCACCACATCCCGCGTGCGCATGCGTCAGAACGTAACTGGTTCGGGCATATGCAGTGCCCTGCGGAACTGACTAGATTGACGGGATAACTACCTCCCTCGTGGTGACGTCAAACAACTGGTACTGACCATGTAAACAGCTAGGAAAAGGGCGTCGCAACGTTCGATACCGCAGACGCGAGAGAAACTTGCAATGTTTTGATGGTGTCCAAGTACTCACCCGATGATACTTCAATGGAATGTCCGAAGCCATGTTCGTGAATGCTATAAGAAGCTCATACCCTTCTGAGTATCTCCTTGGGTCGGACGAGAAGCGGGAGGACTTGGGCATAATTAATCAGTACGGTCTGAGCCGGAAGGCACGTTACCAGTCCATGCCCAAGCTTGATGAATCTCAAAGCAAGCGAGAAGATAGCGCACTTTCGACTCGATCAATTGAAGCGGTTGCAGCTCGACATCTACTTTATTATATATGTGTACAAGTCACGGTCAACGAAACGGATGGCTCACCGTAAGGCATCCGCAGTCCAGCAATTGTAAAGTGAGTTGTACGAGAACGGCTTGTTTTGCTTGCCTGACAAAATACAGACTAAGCCATTACCCACCACCTCCTGCCGTTCATGAAGCACCATAATCTCGTGTACCACGGGGAGGAACGAGAGATGCTATCGACTCTGGTTCGATTCCACTGTCGCCGATGGCCAGAGGTCTGCTCACTTGGCAGCCTGTCGACACGGGATCCAAGAGGGGTGACATCGACTTGTCAGCATACGGGATTGGTATGGTGCAAATCAACTGTAGTCGACAATAGGATCATCGGACGGAACAAAAACCAGAACACTGTGACCATCGTCAACCGGTGAGCGCCTCGCCGACTGGAAGGAAATTTGAAAGCACTGACTCATGATACATGTCGTGGAAGAGATATCGAAGAAGGGCGTCAGCATGGGCCAGGCGGCTCTCGCATGATTCCGTTCGACGCCCCACGTCTCTGCCCCCGTTGTCGACACCACCAGCTTCAGCAACCTCGAGGACATCTTGGCAAGTATTTTCATACATGATGACACGACGGTACTGAAAAAGAATCGCACAGGGGCCCTGGACGTGCAATTGACGGAGGAAAAAATCAAGTATTTGGAGGAGCCTTACGCACTCACGGTGATCAACGGTCATGCACATGCTTGAGCTTAGATTCTTCATGTAGTAGTCATGTTGAGACGCTATTCGGACAATGTGAGCAGCAATACGAGACGGTTGAACTCATGCTTGATTGCAGATCTCCTGGCTGGATAGACAAGGTAGTTAAAGACTAGTATGTGTACTCACGGGCTATACGATCCTGTATTTCTCCCTTCAAAGTATGGTTTGGGATATGCGTGGCGCAGCTGCCGTTAAGACCGTCCGAGGTATACACTGTCATCAGACACAAATGATGAAGATCGACAGATGAATGTGGTCAACACGGTCAACGCAAGAACAAAACAGGAGTGAAGCATGAGGGGGCGGGGCACACAAACAGAACACGCGGTTATGAGAAAGCACAGGCCACAGGTACAGCGAGGACTGGAGGGGAACAAGAAGGGCAAGGAGGGCGCTCAGGACGAGGCGCGCCAAAGAGGGTGGCGGAGCTCGAAATTGGCGAGCGTCCCTTGCTGTCGACCTCCTGCTCGACTTCACGGTGGCTGGTCTTGTTTATCCTCGCCCCCCGCTACCACCCGCTCTCGCCACCCAGCCATGGAGTCGAAGAAGCGTCCTCACGCTGATGACGGAGAGCACTCGCGATCCAAGAAGCGGGCGGTCTCGAACGAGAATGACTCGCCTAGTCACCTGAACGGCGCGTCCACCTCTCATGCTGACGAACCCAAGGACGACGACCCCATCGAGGTACCGTGTGTTTGATCTCAGTGCTTTTGCAAGTGTATCTTACCTGCTCGTGCACAGCTGTTCCGCAAGGAGGCTATCTTCAGACGCATGAAGCACTATTCACGCGAAGCGGATAGGAAACAGGCACGAGTGCAAGAGTTAGAGAAGCAGATCCATACGTGTCGGGTGGGGGTGGCTGCCATAGAGGCGTGCTGGACGCAGGTAAGTCTCGAGCGACACGCGTCCGAGTTCCGCCCGCCCTCATACCGTGCGCAGTTGCTGGGCACTATCCGTACCCTTGTCAAGCCGGAGGACCTCCCTTCTCTTGAGAAAGAGTCGGAAGGCGAGTCGTTCTCCGGTTGCGTACACTGAGCGGCGTTCTAACATGTCTTCGTTATCCAGGTATTTACAACCTGGCTCTGCACCTCTCTTCCGACGGCGACGACGACAAAGACACCGTCACCGACCCCGAGTACATCGAGGCCGTTCGCGACAAGATGCACACCACAACAGATATTGTCAAGGCGTTCGTTGACCTCGCATCCCAACGCCAGTCAGGTCCTTCTAACGAGGATTTGTTGCGGCGATGTCAAGCCGCAGACACCAAGGTATGCCCCAAGTCCTCAACACGTGACCGTAACCTGATCGTCTCTTCAGTGTTCTGCCTTGCGGTCTGAACTATCTCTAGTACAGTCCCAACTTCGGGATTCGGAAGCACAGAGAGACGAAGTCCATGAGAAACTCATTTCAGCTGAGATGCGAGCGGACCGTCTACAATGCAGGCCTGCGTCACAGAAACTTGCCGTAGTGGGTGAAGATCGTGGCGAGGGCACACCGGCGGAGGGCGGCTCCCCAGCAGTGAGTAAACTTCTTGGCCTGTCTAGTTCCGCTGTTTATGTGCATACTTTTATGGATGGAGCAGCCGCAAGCTGTCAATGGAAATCATGGCACAGACCTGGATACATGGGAACATATTGCCACGTTACGCGAAACGAAGATTCAAGAGCTTTCAAGAGAGCGCCAAGCATTGCAAGACCAGCTTCAGGACGCCCAAATACAGGTATGTGATTCTATCCCTCGGTATCGTGCTTTCGTCAATCTTCCCGCACAGCTCAAGAGTCCCCCGAGAACCTTGTATCTGAGTCGATGTATTATAAGGTTCTACTCGAGCGAGCATCGAAGTTCGAACATGATGCGACAGAAGCACAAACTCAGGTCATCGAATTGAAGAAACAGTACGACGGCTTGTGTGCTCGGCACACAGACTTCGAACGTGGCTTGAAGGTAATTGTACATCACGGAGTGGTAGAATGCCCACTCATGTCATGTTTTAGTTTGCACAGGATGCCTGTATCGCAGAGATGAAGACATCGTTGGCGAAGCGAGATTTAGAGGTGACACGTTTGCGCGAACAGCGAGACCAGTATCAAGCAGAAATCACCGAGCGGAAGGCGCGTGAGCAGGCCAGGCTCACGTCTGCGCAGGAGTTTAAAGCTCTCGCCGAAACGCGAGCCGTATGTCCGGCCCGGTGCGTCAATAATGGCAGGCAACTGACGTCAGGTAACAGGAACGCATAATTGTCCTCCAGTCCGAGATCAAGCGACTGAAGACGCGCCTCGCGGCGAACGCTGATGATGCGGACCTCGTGTCGTTCCTGTGGCAGAGCACTGCCGACGGTCCGTCCTACGTCGAAGACCTCAAGCGCCGGTTGACGTGCGTGCTTTAATACAGTAATTTTGTTCTTGTGATTGATTGACGTGCCACTTTCCTCTAGTGCTACCGAGGAGGAGAAGGCCGCACTCGAGAAGACGCTCGCCGAGCGCTCAGATTCCTTGAAAGGTGAGGCCGACCTACGGAGACAGTTGGCTCAGGTCCAGAAGCAGTTGGAGAAGTACCAAGTCGTCTATGGCGATGCTTCATCGATGCCGCCTGAGACCGCACAGTTGTCGGCGCAACTGCAGCACAAGCAGAGTGAGGTTGAAAGGCTTCAGCTCCAGGAGAAGAATCGCGAGCAGGTAAGTTTTTGGAGTTGCGACTTTACCATAGCTCATGATTGCATCAGACCGAGTCCGCCCTCTACGATGAACTGGACAAGCTCTCCTCCGCGTGGGAAGCTTTGGATCGACAAGTGAAGAGCAAGGTACTTGATCTGGCCGCGATGGAAGAGCGTCTGAACAAACTCAACACGGAGGTTTGTTGACAGATTGCTGATCACATGTGATAGCTGATCATTTGTCCGCGCTTCGCAGCGAGCCAAATCGGAAAACAAGTTCTATCAATGCATGCGCGACAAGGAAGCTACTGAAACAGAGCGCAAGAAGCTGTCGGTCAACCTGGAGAAAGCAGCGAAGGCCATCGAGAAGCTCACAGATTCAGAGAAAAACCTCATGTATCGAGCTGTGAGTTTTCCTCATTCATGGTCTTCCAAATTAGAATGCCATTGAAATGCTATACAGATGGACCTTGAGAAAGAACTTTCACTAGTGAAGAAAGTTGTCGACACACTCAGGGATAAGACCGCTACTCTCGAGATGGAGTCCGCCGAATGGAAGATCCGTGCTCAAGGTGAACGCAAACAGGTCGAGGAGGTACAGTGATAGGGTTGCATCGCGTTGGGGCGACAAAATTGACTTCATGACTGGCAGATACGCGCAGCGTTTCAAGAGCACTCCCAATCTGCCGAGCGGAAACGCGCAGAGCTCCGCAAGTTCGAGGAGAGCCTTCTGAAGTCGAAGAAGGAGGCCGACAAACAGACAGCGAAGCTGAAGTCCATGTCGACGACGTCAGGAACGGACGCGCGAGAAGCAGAACTCCAAGAAGAGGTCACGAAGTGCATGGTTCGTAGTTGTCGCCCATCAGATGTTTTACCCGATGAAACTGAGTCTGTAACGACAGCTTTTGCTCAAGTGCTCCACGTGTCAGATGAACATGCGCAACACAGTGATCACAAAATGTCTGCACAGTGAGTTAACCTTTATCTCGTCATCTACCGATTCGCTAAATGTACCGCTTCAGCTTTCTGTAGGGACTGCGTAGATGCGCGGGTGGCGACGCGACAGCGCAAGTGTCCGGCTTGCAATGTCGCCTTCTCCCAGGGCGAAGTTCATACGTTGTTCTTCCAATGATTTTTTCGACGTCGCCCATACGAGTGGACCTCCCTTATGGAGTCGCGGATCTTTGCGTTTTGTGTACCTTATTACCTTGTTTCTATTGTCTTACTCACCATTCGTCGGGCTGTCTATCAGCGGTGTCACAGGACCAGCCCCCGCTCTCACAGCTGCGCAAATGGCGAGTCTTCGCCGAAAATGAAGCAGGATCGCGGATTCTTGGAGGCCAACATTGTGGGGCGTACCATTATGGGCTTAGCAGCCTAGTGCCGAGGAGGGATGGGGTGTGCAGAGAGCACGCCTTTGAGGGTACCTGTGGGTTCTGACCCCAGAAGAAGTTCTACCTGAGACCTCAGGCCTCAGGCCTCAGTCCCGACGGTGTCTGCGACACCATGTGCACGAGCGGATTGAGAACACTTGACCGAACAAATACTGAATCTGATTTGTGAAGCGCCAGCACTGATATTTTAGTGTCTCCGCTTCGTCTATCCTCAATCACATTGCGCTCGACCTCTCTTCCCTCTCTTCTAAGTCAATGTCAACTTATACCCTCTTTTTTCCTCTCGTTGTGGGTGCGTTGGTTGTAGCGTGCCGGAAGGTCTTGCAGGTGTTCGTTAGCGCACAGCACAGCCAGCTTCATCAACTCCCCGGCCCTCCTTCTCCATCCTCCTCGGCTGGGCAAGGCAAATCTGGAACACCTACCCGACCGGCCTGCACGATGAGTGGGTGGGCACGTTCGGGCGCACCCTTTCGTCTATTTGCGTTACCAAGGCGGACGACACGATTCCTCTCTGCGAGCCCGTCAAGATTAACGGCTGCAGCCATGACCAGACCTCGTGCGTTTATTAAATTACAGACATTTATACTAACGACGGATGTGGTTGGTGTACTAGAGGGCACGGCTATAGTGCTGCCATTACTCGGTTTGAAACAGGATCCGACTCTCTGGGGAGAGGACGCTTCGGAATTCCGGTACATTGCTTGCTTCTACGGCGTCTGAGTCTTTTTCATATGTCCCGATGAATTCAGCCCATAGCGTCGAGAGCACCTTCGTGACGCCGTGTCCAGTATGTCAGGCCTGTGGGCTTACAACCTCTCGTTTTTGAACGGACCGCATGCTTGTCCTGGGTACCGCTACGCACCGGCTGAGTAGGTACTTATCGACGCCTCCTCTAATGGTGTAACAATGCTTCCTCTGTTTCTGTATCAACGCTTCTATTTATTATTTTTGTCCTCAACATGACTCTGAAACCATGGGAAGCGGATATTTATGTAAGATGTTGCCGTATGTTTGAGTGTCCCCCTGAGTCGGGGCAGGATAGTGCCAAATGATTTCTGAAAGAAGGCATCCTGGAAATTTTACCCTTGCAACGCACCTGTAAGCAATACTGCGCTGCATAATGAGTGAAAGACTGGCCGAAGGTTGGCCGAAGGTAGAGTCAAGCTTGTACTTAGCACGAAGAGGGAGTCGGTGGATGCCGAGCCGTGGGAATACGAAGATTTAATTCAAAAGCGCCCGGTTTGCCGCGTCCAGTTTTTTCGCGTCTTGCTTTTCGACTCCGTCCATCCTTGTCCTCAACGCGTCGTGGACGTGCTTCATCGCTTGGACGGCCTGGATCTTGAAGGATACAGGCGGGGCAACGTACATGGTGAGTTTTCCGTTATTTGTTCCTGCCTTTTCGGGATCGCCGTCGTCGTGCTCCTCCTATGATGAACATCTATCACATTTTCAAGCTCAACAGTCTAATGGCTCAGGCCAGTTGATGACTCTACTTCTGCAATGCTGACTCCTTACTTTCGTTTACATTTTCTTTACTCCCTACTTGAGAACGACCAAGCTGACGACCATCTCACTATCAGGTCTTTTCCTTACCTCGTAGTTGTGTAGTTGAGAAATAGTGCATGTACATGTGTAGAGCACAAAGATTCAATTGCATCCAAAATTTCGCTTTGAAGGTGAACTCATACTCGTCGTAGGCGACTTGACAATGCTATGTGGGTTTGAGGACCGATGATTGGTCGGCAGTGAGGGGACATGGCAAGCATAGATTACGGCAAGGATGTGAGCTATTATACGACTGTAGCAATGCAAGGACCTGTGCGAAGTCTCGATCAACGCTTGACCCAAGTGTACTGCAAGCGATGTGTTAGACGATAGGATTCGCTACAGGACAAGTCGAGTACTTACCCCCTTGCGAGCCTTTGCGCGACCAGGCTTCTTGCGTTCAACCATACGCGGATCCCGCTTGAGCAGTTTTGCTGGAACAACGATGCCCATTAGTACGTTGAGTGCGCCCAAGCTCATTTGTTAAGCCCACCTTTCCGGAGCAGTGGCTCTACGTCGGGCACGTGCGCGGCAATAGCTTTGGCAATGCCCAGAGTAACAGCTCCGCTCTGACCGGTCGTACCACCACCTCGAACGATCGCGAAAACGTTGAAAGCACCGAAGAGACCCGTTACACGGAACGGTCGGACAATACGTTCACGGTCTGACGCATTGGGGCTGACACAGGGTCATCAAGAGCATGCCCCACTGAGGTCTAGCTGGACGCAACTCACAAGAACTCCGCGAACGGGACATTGTTGACGAGGATGTTTGTCACAGGAACCTCCACCGGGGCGGCTGGGGCCTGCGAAAGCGGACCAGTCTCGAACCCAGGGATGGGCACGGCCGGAGCAGCGGCCAACACGTCCGCCAATGCATCCGCGTCGCTTTGAAGAGGCGCGTCAGGGCTTGCGGCGGAGGCGGAGGGGGTGATGGAAGGGGAGGGAGCCAAAGCTGCCTCGCGCGCCGCTTGCGTCGGGATCATCCACACGCGCGCCGTGCTCTCCTTTCTCCTGCCAATGGTGTACGACCGGCCGTGTTCGTCCATTTGCACGGGCTTCTTCTGCCGCTGCGCGAGGATGGCCGCCTTCGAAGGTCGCTCCCAGGCTGACATGAGCCTCTCCAGCATTTGCACGAGTTCGCCGTGGCCGGCGGCTTGAGCGATACGGCGATAGTTGTTCAGCTCGTCGAGGGCGGATATGATACGGGCGTATCTCGTCGTCGACAGCTTTACGTTCAAGTCCTTCTCCACAGCGGTCTTGTCCTTCCAGAACGCCTCCAGTGGGGGGAGATTTTGCTGCGCGAACGCGGGGAGAGGCACGAGCTCGAGCTGCTGCATGATATTCCGAGTCGTTTTGGTGGTCGCCTGGAGAGAGTTGAAGACCTCCATGTACGCAGAGCGGCCAGTGAAGAACAAGGGAGAGGAGGGATTCGGCTTCGGTTTGACGAAATCCTTGTAGGTCACCGTTCTCGAGACTGAGGATGTAGCTGGCATCGACGCGTAGGTGCGCGCACCGCACGTGGAGCGCACGGCCGCGCGAATGGGAAGCATGGCGAATAAACAGAAAGAGCGAGGAAGAGGGGAGGAGAGAAACAAGCTCCGCGACGTCCGAGTCCGCGTGCCAGGCAGAGCTCGCTGTCGGATACGATGAGCAGGCGCGTCCGAGCGCCCGCGACGTCTTCATAGCCGTGGGAAGGACCTGCCGCGTTCGAGCCCCTACTGCGAGGGTGTCATCCCCTGCGCC
The DNA here is from genome assembly GCF_022376455.1 of Epithele typhae. NCBI lineage: Eukaryota > Fungi > Basidiomycota > Agaricomycetes > Polyporales > Epitheliaceae > Epithele > Epithele typhae. Next base: position 13,201 of record NW_025954635.1, read on the forward strand.
CGAACGCGCCCCAGCCACCGTCCTCGACGTGTAACTCTCCCTCTGGAATCCCTACCATCTCGGACCCGGTCTCTTCCCTCTGCTAAAACACGTTAAAACTTCTTGGAGCTCTTGGACTATCACGGATCTAGTACCACTTGCCCGTCATGGCGGCCCCGGAACAGAACTTCTCTGGAGCATTGGCAACCTGGAAGGGTTCGTTACACTCTGCTACATATACCGTAGTGGCTCTCATGAACAGCAGATATTAATCTCTCTGAGCTGCAAAAGACACTCGATGCCCAGGGCATAGAACTTGTCGAGAACCAGAAGGAGAGCGTAGTAGGGCGTAAAGCCCTTGCAGATCGGACCAAGGGTGAGTAGGGCGTTGTTCATGTTATGGCATTGCCTTATAGGGTGCCTCAAAGAGTTCAAGAAGATGTCGGATGAAGAGAAGCTCACAGCCTACAAGGGTTTGTTGAAAGGTACGTCTCTTGGACATCTGTCGCATGTTTGCGTTTAATTTGTTACTGCAGCATACCAGACCGAGATAGACAGTCTCACAAAACGGTCAAAGACCGCGGAGAATGCCTTCTTGAATGTGTACAAGGTTCTCGCCGAAGCTCCGGACCCTTACCCTCTCCTTGAGGCTGCTGTGGTACGTCATACTATGGATCTAGTGCCCAGCTGCGTCTGCAACCTTTCTGCGTTAGGACCAAACTGTCAAGGTGGCAGAGGCCCGTGAACTTGAAGCTGAGTTGCAGCGCGCCCGGGAAGAGAACGCCGAGCTGCGGAAACGCTTGAATGAAAATACATCTCTCGAGAACGCGAAGAAGAAGGCCGACTCGCGTGTGGAGCAACTTGAACAGAAGGTGTGCCCGTTGGTGATTGTTGAAGCGCATTTAATGACGTGGTACAGATGGATGACCTCATTCAAGAGAAGGTCAACCAAAAGGAGAATGAATTGAACGCCACGTACGATGAGAAGATGCGGAACTACGAGGAGCGGTGAGTGTGCACCACTCTAACTGGTTCGGTGATTTATGCGGATAATTAGAGAGCAAGATCTCCAACGCCAGCTCGCCCTGACGAAGAATCAGCTGCGCGATCTCAGGATGTCGCATGACTCCAATCAGGCGAAGCTGCTCGACCACACTCAGCGCCAAGGTATGCGCATCCACGTATTCGGTTCCAGTGTTCTGTTCAAGTAGTAACTGTTTCAAAGATCACGAAACTGTGGCTAAGCTCGCGGAGCTGGACATGATGGTGGCAGACTTGGAACATGCGAACAGTCGTGTGGCTACAGTTGAACGCCGGAACGTACGTTGGTCTTACTTCGCCGCATATGTTGAGTTCTTGACGAGAGTTTCAGGAACTGCTGCGTGCCGAGATCGAGGCTATGAAAAGTGGTCATGAGGGTACAGCTCAGTGCGGTCATAGTGCTGATGCCTTAAATCTCCCGACTCTGACGCAGTCCACTCAGGATCAAGGAATACGAATCCAAGATTGCTGATCTCGAGTCTGAGACCGATCGCTTGTCCCAAGCGCTGGAGGTGCAGAAAACTGCCACGGGGACCGCGCAAGCAGCTGCAACAAGAAAGGTCGAAGAGCTTGGCAGAGATATCCAAAAGAAGGCAATGATCATCGCCGCCTGCTTGTACAAGCTGCTGACAGGACTAATTGACAGTCCGCTGAAGTCGATCAGCTGAAAACCAAACTGAAACAATTCGCAGACTACGATGAGATCAAGCGTGAGCTTGACATCATGAAAGTACGTCGACTTATCTTTTAAGCGTTCGTGTGATTAATGCCTCGTTTCTCCAGTACGTCGAGTTCGCCGGGCTTGAAGGTGACGACGATGTAGACGACATCACCTTGAACGGCGATGCCCTTGGTCTGCATTTACCTAGCCCAAACCCAATTCTACCAGCATGCGCGCGCAGCAGGGTAAATCTCTCGAGGTTCTTCTAGCGACAAAGAACAAGAGGATTCTGGAAGAGCTGACCAGGTTCCGAGTATGCCTTGCACTTCACGGCGTTGTCTTCTCTTGTTGATTGGATGAAATTGACACAGGTTTTGCACGGAGAGCTCGAGACCGCCTTGCAGTCTGTGCAGTCTCAACTCGACGCAACAGAATCCGAGTTGGAGAGGCAGCGCGCCCTCAACGAGAAGCTCGAAACCGACCTGCTGCATATGGACCAGCGGAAGGCGACAGTGGGATCAACGGCGGCGTCGCACCTGCCAACGGCTCGTCAACATCTGACGTGTTGGCGGACCTCGATTTAGGCAGGAAGAACGTAGGTTATGCTGCTGCTTCGTTTCCGCATATCACTTGACTCTCGCTATTAGGACTCTTTGACTCGGAGCACTCCGATTCCATTCGCACTTCAGCAGATACATCCATCCTGCCATTGTGACCAGCCAGCGAGATCGTTCAGACAACGAAACGCCGAATTGGAAGAGGTACAATCAGATTTCCTGCACCGTCCTTGGGCTTATCCTAGAGCAATGTAGGAATTGCGGAAACAATTCACATCATCTCCAGCTCCGAGCGGAGGTCAAAAGCTGCAAGCCGACAACCTCAAATTATACGAAAAGTCGCTACATGCAGAGCTACCGAAGATGTTTCCACGCGGCCGTCTACGCTTGATCCAATCCCGTCGAATGTGGCAGGCGCTCTGACGATATGAGCAAGTATCGAGCAAGATAGTACGTCAAACTCTCGAGCGTCCTCATGACAAACGTTGACATGACACTGCAGTGAGGAAGCTATGAATCCGTTCCAGGCTTTCCGCGCCGAGTAGGTTCTAACTCCATTGTAGGAGCATTGTCTGACCCGCCTTTGTCGCTATAGAAGCGACGCGAGCATACGAGTCGCTCAACGTGCTAGAGAGAGGCGCACTCGTCCTCAACGCGCGATCCTTGGCAACCGGCGAACGAGAACAGCGTTCATATTATACCCATTGCGTTGCACCTACTCGTTGTGTTCACCCTCTATGAGTGCTCGAGCTCATCAAGCTCAAGTTAGAACGGAAACCAAGCCCATATGGTGGTTGATTGTTGGTAATGTTATCATATTATGTTATGCTATGTAGGACACTATTCGCTGTTATAGATCGCTTCGTACGACGCTCGATATCGGTCCAAAGCGGGCGTCCTCAAGCCAAATGGCCTGGAAACCTAATGGAGCATATGTAGGAATCCCGTCAACTGATACCGGCCGTGCCGCTTGTGGACGCAAGCGTTAGCAGCAATGTATTTTGTTGGTGGAGGTTGATAATACCAAGACCATGCAACCGTTGTGTGTAGCGAGAACTTCAACTGATGTGTACAGCACTTTCTCGAGCGTAGGTTGAGGTCCGCAATAGAACGTGCATGGAAGAAGCTCGTACTGGAGACAGAATGTTTCTTTGAATCTCTCCGGCGTGTGCCCGGCGCTGTCCGAATTGGACGGTGGGTGCAACTTTGTATACCCGCGCCAGGGGTTGAGTCTAACGTGACCAGACGGTCAGACGGGTGTGCCCAGAACCAGCCGTGCAATAGTGCGTGCTGATGACTAGCCGGCACCCGTACGCCCAGGCGCATAGAGCTCGCGTGGGCCTCTCTTCAGCCGCGAGCAGCAGCGCGTCCCGCTGCGCCCACCTATTCCACTCGACGACCGGGACGGTCTTCTGTCTTGGACTCGGCCCAGTCGATGAGGAGGCGAACGTGGCATACGGAACGGCGAGAATAGCGCCGGAGAAATTCCCGGAGCATCTTTCCTTGAAAGAGATGACATGAACCCTCAAAGCGGGTCGGGCAGAATGGGGCGGAGGGCAACGGCACGGGGATGCTATTCCCGGAGCAGCATGCCGTGCGCCCACTAGGAGGTCCAGGTGGAGACGGGTCGCGAGGAGTCGTGGTGCCGTTCCGCTCCCTCCTCGCGACGCGCGGGGCAAAGCGGAAGACGTGTAGCCTATTGGATGGCCCGCCGACGAGGAGGTAGGCGGGATCCAGCAGTGCGAATGAAAACAGCTCCTGAATCCGAACTCAATTCGACGCTCTAGGACATGGAAAGTGTGAGGTCAACGAGCTGTAAATTGCAGCAAAGATGAGAGCATACCCGGCTCTCCAGACATAGACTTCGATTGTACCAAAGTTATACGGATTTGCTGCTGTGGCATCCAGGCAAAATATTGTTCATGGATCTGGACGCTTGCGATCGTATTAAAACCAGCAGGTTCGAGAGGAGAGTAAAGGACGGATTGCAGAGCGGTGGATGAGGAGTAGAGGGATGAGCATGATCCAAATGTATTTTTCTAGCCCCATGTCTATGTCCATCAGCAATCGTCAAACACTGTATGGGGGCGATACCTACTCAGTGTTTGGCATCGACAATTCAACAGCTACAAGCAAATCTTGTCCACTCCACAGTCAAGAACTGGAACGAACCACATCCTTGTTGATAAGGCATAAGGAATCTTCCACTGACCACTTGCTCTGCATGACTTGTACTTGACGGCTCAAGTGGAGTAAACACTTCGATTATCTTCTTGCGGAATCTTGGTAGACCACAGATATCGAGCCCCCAAAGGCCGTGAAGGCGCTCCTGTGAGCGTCGCTATCCGGTGAGTCCTTGTTCCGTACGAATTGAGTCCCAGTGCTCTGGAATGTGCCGCTGCGAACGCGCTCGCGGTATTTGCGCAGCATGTCAAGTTTCTCGGATATGCCCACCCGATTGCCTGGCCCATCGACCATGCCGTTGAGAGACAGCTCTATTTTGTACTGAAGGGCGACACTGGTTCTGATGATGCGTTCAAAGGATTTGCAGACCTGCAACATAGAAGCGCACAAAGTTCAGGAGCATCCCACCTAGGTGGAAAAGAGGCATACTGCCATGCAAGAGACCACATCTTCCGTTGAGCACGAGAGGAAGACGAGCAAAAGGACATCGTCTGGAGGCAATTTGGATGAATGCTGACCGTCGCTTTGATCTCGGCGACGTTTTGGAGCTGTTGTATTGGATGATCTTGAACGCGCCATCATCGTCGCTTGAAGGCTAGAGCGGGTGTAGGGCGTGCGTCGTCGTTGGACGACACAAGAGGCAACGCCAGTCACCGGTTCTAAAACACGACGTGTCTGGCGCGTTTGCCTGGTGTTGCTTCACGTCACTTGGCAGCAAGGACATACTTAAGCGCACCCGTCCGCAGACGACTGGAATCCAGGGCGCCTGATTCGAGACAACGGGTCGCCAGGGGTTCATCGGGCCTACACCCGAGGACTATGAATTAACGCCGCAAAAAGCGTGGCGAACTACCAGTAATATAAATGCTATAATATGACAATCCACAATGTCTGCAACATACATGCCGCACGTCACCGTAGTCCTGAAGCCTTCGCGTTCTTCAGCTTCCAAAACTCCAACGCCTTGTCGACAGCATCGAGGATGGGCTTCATGGCCTGGAAGGAAGGTTTGAGATGCATGAAACGCATGAATGAGCATGGACATCTTACCACCTGCACTCGCGCTGCGTCAATGCTTTCCTGTCGAGCT
>NW_025954636.1:0-18676 GCF_022376455.1 Epithele typhae
ACCGTTTGCCCACAACGCCCATCACTACCCTTATTGCTCGTATCTATCCATATGCTTCCCGTCACCCACGTTCACGTTCACGTGCATGTCTTCGTTCACGGCCGCACTGGATTTCCGAGTCGCAGTTGACCCCGTCCGTTCGCTTACCTGACTTTGCACCATGTTTTTATTAGTTCACTTTATTGCCGCGCGCTCCTCCTTTGCTTCTGCCGTTCGTCGTCTGTCGTTATGCAACGCTCGTGCTGGCTGCTAGACTTTGCGCGCTATCTTTGGATCTACTGTGTGGTATAAGGATGCTTGGAACCTGCCCCGGTCGAACGCCAACGAGAGTGATACGCAAGACAGCACGCCACCCACGTTTGAGCTTGAGTTTCTGGCTAGCCCGCGGCGCCATCATGCCCAAGGGGCCACTTTGACTGATGTCGTCCGTCAACGGTGTTATCGACGAGCTCTATCGCCCCGCCTCAGCTCCATGTGCTATAGCTGCCGCGCTTGGGCCACGATCACTGCTCCCTGCAGATGGAGACATCGGAGACTGTTTGAGTTGATCAGCCTGAGAGCACTAGAATCCGCGGAGGCGCTCTGGTTGCGAACCGCAAAGGCGTACGAAGCTAAGCCGATTCTTCTCGACGCCAACTCGACGCGGATGCATTGATATTGATGAACGAGCCTCCGCAATGCGCATGATCGCACGGTGAGACGGCCGTCGCGACTTCCTGCCAAGAGAGCTCTTCGGTGACGGCGATCCTGATCCTTCGATTCTGCGTCGTGCCACGGCGTGTTCAATGCGAAGGCGACGACCGACTTCCGAGCAGCTGTGTGGCATACGAGTCGTACGTACACGGGCACGGCGAGCCCGGGCTTGTCGTACAATACCGGCACGCACCGCCAGGCCCGTCGTCTTTAAGATCCCCTTTTGCAAGGTCGCGGAAAGAACCCGACCACCGGTCACCCAATCAATGAGAAGGCTGAACATTGAACGCGAACGTTCACACAAATGCTCCCTGACCGCTCGAGTCGCGAAGCCGACAAACGCGAGCCCGTCGAAGTGCCAAGCGCGAGGGCCCCGAGCTTCTGCGGACAGAGTTCGAGCGGACGGACGCAAAAACGACCGCGGCCTCGCGTCCGTCCTGACGACGGGGTGGTCGCAGTCCGCGCCGCGCGGGTTCCAACTTCGCTTCCCATCCTCGTCCCCGTTCGTCCCCGATCCAGGGCTTCCGGGGGTTCGCACGAGGCGGGCCAACCGTCGAACGACCCTCACGGCCTTGAGGCCTTGAGGCATCCCGGCACTCGAAGCCCGAGCGTCGAGCGGGACCGTTCGGTGGTCTCTCGTCGCTGGGAGGGAGCGGTCAGCACGCTGAAGATTCAAGATTTGCACGCTCCGATCGAGCCAGCGGCCGCGCCCCAAGTCCACCAGCGAAACAGCGGCGGAGCGCGCGAATCGAAGCGCCGCCGCCGTACTTGGATCTATAAGTGACGGACGCCCGCGTCCCTCGATTCGCGCCGCGTGCATGCGCCGCGAGCCAAGCACGCGTCGGCGGGGGGAGCGGGACCTGCCCCGACGGACTGCGTACTTCAACTTGGCGTTTGATCGGCGTGCGCCCCGAGGCGGACGTTGCGCGTGTGGACGCTGGACGGCCCTGCGCATGCACGAGCTGGAGGCGGGGGGAGCGAACGGGCGCCGCGAGGGTCTTCGTCGCGTCGTGCGCGGCCGCGTCGCATGCACGCACGTAGGTCTTGATCCCCCAGCGGCTTCGAGTTCGACGCCGAACGCCGCGTCGTCTTTTAGCTTCCCGAGCCAGTTGCAGCTGCAGAGTCCGCCGTCCGGAGCGTGCGGCGCGCGTGCCAAGCCCGTCGCGTGCTGGATCTCGATCGGGTTCTGTGCACGCACTCGCCGCTAAGTAGGCTCGATCCAGCCGCCATCGTCGCAGGTGGAGGAGGAGGAGACGATGACGGCTGGATCGAGCTTAGGCCCATGGCATATGGGTCGGATGCGCACGAAGCGGGGAAGGTGCGATCGGCGGGCGCGCTGCGACACCTCGAGCGTGCCTCGGCACGTCGGTCGTCGTCGACACCGACGGGAGACGATCTGCGCACGACCGTTCGCGCGATCGACGTCGGGTGCGGGGGAGAGAGGAACGGTTCGGGGACGTGGCGTCTGAGCTTCTGCCACGGACGGGGCTCTATAGCTCTCTCCGTCGTCCGAGGACAAACGAGCGAATGCACGGTGCGCGACGGCAATTGAGGAGAGAGAGAGAACGCACGGTGTCGAACGGGGGAGGAGACAAGCGTGTCCTTTGACACGGGCCGAGTCGGGTCTCGAAGTCGTCGGAGACGATATCTGGCCGTGGCGGTCATCATCGAGCTGGACAGTGAGTTTGAGCGCTTGAGCACCGGCAGCTCCGATTCCGCGTCGGAGCTCGGACCGGGCAAGCGGGCGAGCCAATCTCAAACAGCCTCAAACGCCGCAGGGTTCCGCCTCTTGCGTCAGACCGGACGAGCACCGTAAGCAGCGTGAGCAACGCCCCCCGCACCCTCTCTCTCTTGCACGTGTGGGACGCTCAGGGGACGCAGAACTCGGGCCAGGCAGGACGACTTGCACATGCACACGAATCATCTGGAGCCCCTCGCCCGCCGCCCGGACGCAGATCCTGCAAGTTCTGCCGGCGCTGGCCATGCACCGTCGGACGATCCTCGCGCACGCACCAGTCCGCCGCGGATCGCCCGTTCGCTGCTCGCGCCTCTCTGTGTGCTTGGGTAAGCACCTCGACGGGTCGGTGCGCCCTGTGCGTCGGAACATACGCAAGTGTTTGTACGAGAGAGCTCAGGAGCCGGAGGAGAAACATGCGCCTCCGTCTAAAGCCGCTCGCGCAATTTCAGCCATTCGCGTGGCCCCAAATAGCGCAACAGGGGCGCCGAGCCAGCCCCGACGCCGATGGCAGCGAAAGGGACGGAACGGCGCGATGGGGCCGCCCAAAGCCCGGCGCGACCTATCGCAAAAACCACTGCAGAGGGTTGTAAGCACGCGCAGAGGACGCGGCGTGCGTCCGACGCCAACCCGGACGCGCAGTCGACGCAACTCTGAGCCTGAGCTTCTGCTTTATGTACTTACGAGCTCGACGTCGGCCGACACGGGACGCGGTTTCCGTCGTCATCGGAGCGTCCTCCTGCTGCGCACGCCCGAACCTACGACCCCACCCGAGCGCGCTGGCCCGTCGCGCGCACAAGATTTGCGCGCGACGAGTGGAGCCCGCGCCGGCGTCGCACGCACAATGAACTCGTGGCCGCCGCAGCCGACGAGCCTTTTGACCGCTGCCGGCAGCGAATTCGGAATCGCGTGCGGGCACACGACCTCGCGCATTCCAGTCAACGTTCTCCTCGTACGTACGCCCTGCGTCCTCCGAACCACCCCGCGCGGCTCGCTGGGGTCTGCATATCCGACAGCCACGCGCATTGGGCGGCTCCGAGCATAGCTGGTTACAGCGACCTGTGCCGTGCGGTCGATTCGCTCTACAGTACATGCCTGGGACGAGGGCTAGGCGAGGCCTGGACAATGACGGGGATGGGTGCCCGGCCGACTCGGGATCCAGATGTGCCCCGCGAGATGTTGACAGGGTGTGGCAGGTCTTGGCTCGAGGTCGGGAGCATGGCTGGAATGGGATGGTCGTGGTGGGCGATAGAATGACGTCAGTGCCAGGCGGTAGGACCCTTGGATGGATCTGGGGGAAGCCTGGAGTCAGAGCTACTAGTGAGGGAGTAGTGTGCAACCATACGAGCGCACGCAGCTCGACGGTTCGACATCCTCCCTGCTCAACGTCAATGGGCAACCCCGGTCGATGGAAAGTCGAGCACCGCCCGGCGGAGGAGGAGGAGGCGGCGTGCTCATCAGCAGAGACGGAGATAATGGCCCCTAGCCGCGCTCTGCATGGCTCGCCAGATTGAAAGGGGACTTGTGCGCATGTCGAGATCTGACGGCGACATGGGCACGCGAGGATGATCGGGTGGTGTCCGGCGCAGATGGGGATGCGAGATGTCGCGAGCCGAACCGGCGCCGACGTCCTCGCCCGCCAAACACACCGCGAGCGGGGGCGGTGAAGCCAAGACGGCGCGAGAAGCGTGCGTCGGGGGACGAGAAGCGCGAGCTCGACGAGCGAAGGACCTTGTTGAAGCCCCAGCGAGCCCAACGGCGGCGGCGCGCCCGGCGGCAGCGGCACGATGGGATCTCGGCTGCTGTCTACTCACCCGCGGTGACCTCATCGCGAATTTGCCCGCGTCCGTCGCTCGGAAAGGCACGCGCGCTTCCTGCCGCCCCCTCGACCAATCAGCGGGGGCCCGATTCTGCTCGACGTCGCTTGCTGCGCGTTCACGCAGCTTCGGGGGCAAGCGCAAGTTGGGCAGCGTGCACTCGGCCGGGCGTGGTCCTCCAAGTGTCGAACGCTCCCCTGCAGCGTATGTCCGCGCACCGCCGGTTCTGCGGCGTCATCCGCTCTGCGCGATTTGCCACGGACGGGGGAACGCGATTGCAGCACGTTGGACGCCGTGCCGTCGCCGTCCCGCATTCCCCCTGCAGCAGCCTGAGCCTCCCCTCACGCGGACTCTGAGCGAGCGAAATCCGCGCTGGCCGAGAGGCCCCTCGCACGGTGCAACGTGTAGGGCGTGTGCGTGCCCCCGGCCGCGTTCTGCGCGAGCGCGGGACGTATCGGAATAGTACGACTGCCAGCCCGAAGCCCTCCGTGTGTGCTGTGGACGCGCGAAGAGGTGCGTTGAAGGCGCAGTGTGAAATGATCAGAAGTAAACTCGGGCCCCAAACGCGAGCACTGCAGGGGTTATATTTGTGCGGCCGCGCGCGCGGCGGGAGGCTCAGGGCGCGACGGCTGGTTTGGCGCCCGCGGGAGTTCCGTTCTCGACGGGCGACGACGACGGTGCGAAGCGACATGTCGGGGACGCGTGGGCTGCGGGGAGGCGGGAGCTCGGGGCTCGGAGGCCGAAAGGAGTTGAGGGTGTACGCAATGAACAGGGAAGCCTAGAGTCTGAGGCATGGAGAGACGGACGTTGGAAGGCCTCCAGGGGACGACGAGCAGGCCCCCCGGTCAAATTCGACTTCGAGCGTTCGAGAGCGTCGTCGATCGGACTTCGTGCCGTGCCGGCACCGGGCGCGAATTCGCCCGTCGTCGGTATTTCGTAGGAATCTGCCTGAGGACTGGCCTCAGGAGGGGTGCGAAGAATGTTATGTTCGGATTTCATGAACGTTGTCCTGGGTAGGGTTGGTTAACGTAGCTGCGCCGGGGCAGCGCATCCCTTGATGGTGGTACTTTCAAAAGTGGACGACTGCACCCTGACTGCAGCACCCGGACAAGATGGCCATCATACATACTTATCACGACGGATGCGATCACGCTCGGTGGAGGGAAAACGCGCGAAAACGAAATGCCCCGGGCTTCTGTCGAGATTGTCTTTTCGTGCTGCGGACGTGCGCCGCGTCGTCAACGCTCGAGTCGAGCATCAACGAGCACTCCCACGGGCGTCGAGGGGACGAGGTGCACGTTGGAGGCGCGTTCTCGAAAGGGACGCTTATATACACCCGGTCAGAAGTTCCGCGAGGTCGCCCGCATAATAGCCGATAGAGCCCCCCTCCACCGCCGCGCCGCATAAACCCGCCGCGCGAGGGGGCTCTGATTCGACGCCGTGCGCCGTGCGGTGTGCGAAGCTGATATCCATGGGCACCCGCTGGGTGCGGGGATGTCGACGTCGCGCGAACGAGTTGGAGAGGCGGTGCGTGGGGGAACGTACGTGATTGAGATATGTTCGAGCGTGCGCGGAGGAGCGGAGGGGGCAGAAGGAGGGAAGATAGCGGGCTGATACATCATTTAGACGGGGCTGCGCGCATCAGCGTGGCTGATGACCGGACGGCGGCGAGCGCGGCGCACCCATTGGGCCCCCCGCCGCGGCCAATCGCGCGAGAGTGGGGGACGAGACGGCGCGGGGGCGGCGCACATGTACACGACCGGGCGGGAACGTTGACGAGGAGACGAGCACCCTTCGCCCGCCCCGGCGGAGTCGACGGTGATCAATCGACAGACAGTCCTGGGTGCGCCGGGTCCGCTCGGGTGGCAACGGGCGTCGCTGGCAGCACGCCACGCCCGACAGCATGCACTGAGGCGGGGGCGACGGCGGCGGGGTGGTCGACCGAGTCGGAGGCGCGGCGGCTCGTATACACGCCCCTCGAGCGCAGCGCAGCGCGCAGAGCCCGCGCCCGCGCCCGCCGGGGAGAGCGTTATCGCGAGGACGAGCATGGCCGACTCGCGCGCGGGCGAAGGCGCGGGGGCGGGCGAAAAGACGCGGCAGAGATTGGCCCTCGGCGGGCGTGCGCCGGATCAAGGAGGGATCAGGCGGCTGGGGGACTGTGTGGTCCTGTTTGGCGTGATCTCGCGGGTGGGAGGGAGCCGGATATTTAAGACTATGGCGGCTGCCGCCGACGTTCCATCCTCCCTCCTCTTCCTCCTCCCGTCGTCGCCCGCTCGCCCGTCCGCGCCGCACTTGCAGGCCTTCTAGCTCAGTCTAGGGTTCCTCCCGACGACCCGGTCCTCCCCCCGTCACCTCCCCTCCCCCCTTCCCCCAATGTCCGACCCCACGGTCGAGAAGGTGGCCGACGCCTCTGCGCCGGCCAAGGAGATCACCCCCGAGCCCGAAAAGAAGAAGAGAGAGTACAAGGATTTTGGCGAGGAGGATGAAAAGCCCACCCGTACGTCTCCATCGCTTCTTCGCGTATCTGTAGCCGGCAGCTAAGTCGCGTCCCGCTTAAAGACGCCAAGGTTGATATGTCTCAGGCAAGTCACGGGACGGCTCCTTGCTGCGTTGGCGATTTGCTGACTTGCTCTCCCTCGCACAGATCCAACTCAAGGCTGAGGACCTCTACGACAAGGAGAAGGTCGACCTCGAGACCATCGTCGTCGACGACGTCTTCAAGTTGCTTCAGTGCGACGAGAACGGTCTGACGGATGAGGAAGCCAACCGCCGTCTTGAGCTCTTCGGCCCCAACAGGCTCGAGAGCGAGGAGCAGAACCCCTTCCTCCAGGTGTGTAGCCCGCTCGCGTCCCGGCGGCGCACGCAATTGACCCCGCTGCGCAGTTCCTCTCCTTCATGTGGAACCCGCTCTCCTGGGTCATGGAAGCCGCCGCCCTCGTCGCCATCGCTCTGTCCAACGGCGAGTCTCGTCCCCCCGACTGGCAGGACTTCGTCGGTATCGTCACCCTCCTGCTCATCAACTCCGGTATCGGCTTCTACGAGGAACGCAATGCGGGTAACGCCGTCAAGGCGCTCATGGACTCGCTGGCTCCTAAGGCTCGTGTCAAGCGCGCGGGTCAGTGGCGCGAGATCGAGTCGGCCCAGCTCGTTCCCGGTGATATGATCGCCTTCAAGATTGGTGACATTGTCCCCGCCGACTGCCGTCTCACCGAGGCCATCAACGTTTCCATCGACCAGGCTGCTCTCACCGGCGAGTCCCTTCCCCAGAGCAAGAAGACCGGCGATCAGTGCTTCTCGTGAGTTTCCGTCGCTTGTGACGTCGGGCATGTGGCTGACGTCCCTTTCAGCGGCTCTACCTGCAAGCAGGGTGAGGCCGAGGGTGTCGTCATCTCCACTGGTCCCAACACGTTTTTCGGTCGCGCCGCCAACCTCGTCGGTCAGGACGACGACACCACCGGTCACTTGCAGAAGATTCTCGCTCAGATTGGGTCCTTCTGCTTGGTCGTCATCGGTATCTTCGTCGTCGCGGAGATCCTCACCCTCTACGCCGGCTTCCGTTACTCCTACCGCCGCGGTCTCGACAACATCCTCGTCCTCCTCATTGGTGGTATCCCCATCGCTATGCCCACTGTCCTGTCCGTCACGCTCGCCGTCGGCGCCCAGCAGCTCGCGAAGTACAAGGCCATTGTCACCCGTATCACTGCCATTGAGGAGCTCGCCGCCGTCACTATTCTGTGCTCGGACAAGACTGGTACGCTCACGACCAACAAGCTCACCATCGACCGCGATACCATCCGCACCTACGGTCCCTTCTCGGCGGAGGACGTCGTCCTTCTCGCCGCGTACGCCTCGCGCACGGAGAACCAGGACGCCATCGACTCTTGCGTCGTCGGCGCCATCGGCGATGCTTCCCGCGCTCGTGCTGGCATCAAGCTCCTCGACTTCAAGCCCTTCAACCCCGTTGACAAGCGTACCGAGATCACCTACCGCGAGGAGTCCTCCGGCAAGCTCAAGCGCGTCACCAAGGGCATGACCGGTATCATCATCGAGCTCTGCACGCGCAACAAGACTGACGAGCTCGAGAACCGTCTCGAGGCCGACGTCGAGGAGTTCGCCCAGCGCGGTCTCCGTGCGCTCGCGGTCGCGTACGAGGAGGTTGACGGCGACGATTTCGAGGCTGAGGGCAACGGGTTCGAGCTTATCGGTCTCCTTGCTATCTTCGACCCGCCTCGTGAGGACACCAAGCAGACGATCGACGATGCCATGGCTCTCGGTGTCAAGGTCAAGATGGTCACCGGTGACCAGCTCGCTATCGCGAAGGAGACCGGCCGTCGTCTCGGACTCGGCGACCACATGTACCCGGCTAAGGTTCTCAAGGACGGCCCCGACCCCAGCTCGCGTTTCCGGTCCCTCGACGAGATGATCCTCGACGCGGATGGCTTCGCCGGTGTCTTCCCCGAACACAAGTACGAGATCGTCAAGCGTCTCCAGGCTCTCGGTCACCTTTGCGCCATGACCGGTGACGGTGCCAACGATGCTCCCGCTCTGTCCCGCGCCAACGTCGGTATCGCCGTCGAAGGTGCCACCGACGCCGCCCGCTCTGCCGCCGACATTGTCCTCACTGAGCCCGGTCTGTCCACCATCGTCCACGCCATCCGCGGTTCCCGTGTCATCTTCCAGCGCATGCGCAACTACGCCATCTACGCCTGCGCCGTCACGATCCGTATCGTCGTCTGCTTCGCCATCCTCGCGTTCGCCTTCAAGTTCGACTTCCCGCCGTTCATGGTTCTGATCATCGCTCTTCTTAACGATGGTACCATCATGACCCTCTCCGTCGACCGTGTCCTCCCGTCGAACACTCCGGATAGCTGGGATCTTACCGAGATCTTCGCGTACGCCGTCGCGTACGGTCTTTACCTCACCCTCTCTACGTAAGTTCCTTTTGGTTCTTTGTCCGGTGGTTTGCCACTAACAGCTCTGCTGTAGCATCGCGCTCGTTGCGATCATCATCCGCACCACCTGGTTCCACGACATGTTCGGTGTCACTCTCGCCAACGGTCTGACGTCCGCGGCGAGCGACCACAACGACCCTCAGCTTCACTCGATTGTCTACCTCCAGGTCGCCATCATCTCGCAGGCCCTCATCTTCATCACCCGTTCGCACGGCTTCTTCTTCATGGAGCGTCCGTCGTACGCCCTGATGGGCGCGTTCTGTGTTGCGCAGTTGATCTCGACGATCATTGCTGTGTATGGCGATTGGGGTTTCACCAAGGTTCAAGGTATCTCAGGTGGCTGGGTTGGTATCGTCTGGGTCTGGGTGAGTGCATGTTCATTTTTTGTTGCGCCGCGCAGTCCCTCATTCGGTTATATAGGACATCATCTGGTTCTTCCCCCTCGACCTTATCAAGTTCGCGATGAAGGCCACGATCATCAAGTCCCTCCGCGCCCGTCACGAGGCCGCCGTCGCCGAGCAGGCGAAGGAGTCTGGTGTCCCGATGACTCGCACGACCTCGCGCGCCGCGTCCCTCCACGAGTCGCTCTACTCGAACCGTGTCTCGTTCATCCGTCGCGCCGCCCGCAAGGTTGGTTTCGGCCAAAAGATCTCGATGAAGCCCGAGGAACTCCAGCGCTTCAGCTCCATCCAGGCCGCGCGCACTGGTACCGTGCTCGCGCGCAACCCCTCCCGCCCCTCGTAGACGAAGAAGAGCGCGATGGCAGCGTGAGCAGGTTACGCCGCGTGGCTATCCGAGGTCAGCAGCTTCTTGTGGTGTCATATCCCCCGCGTCCCCCACGCCCATACCCTACCGCCCCCGCCCCCCACCACCGTACTACTAGATCCTACTGGTCGCTTGCACGTCCTCGTTTTGTCGCGTCCGTCTCGCCCTCGTGTGTTCGTTCGTGTCTCGGCTTCCCCCCTGTTCTCGTGCATCCCTTCACGACCTGCACCTGCGCATCCCTGCTCGCGGCGACTGTCGCATAATGTGTCGACGGGTGGGCCGCAGATGAGTATTTACCACAGCATCTAGTGTAACGAGAGAAACGTAATAAAGCAGACATAGAGCATCCGTACTTTGCGTGACTTGTGACGACTTCGGTTTTGGTTTGAATTCAGCCTGCTATGGAGGTAGACGAGGGCTTTCGAAGAAGCTCGCGTCTCGGCTTGCGCTGCGTATTCAGCGACTTGAACATCAGGCTAGCAGACGCACAGAGAGATTCGGAAGACGTCTACGCTCAGTGAAACTAATACAAGACTAGTCACAGCGGACAAGATGCAGAGGGCCGGCACGGAGCGCCATCCCTTTGCACTCTTCCACCAGTGTGATCGTTGAGCCCTTCTTCTCCCTCTCTCCCGTCCGTTCCAGAGGCCCTTTGCCACCTCGATGTCCGTCTTCCCGAGCGCCACGAGTGTCTGGCGACGACGGTGTCCCGCCTGTCTGCATACTTGGTCACGACACACGCCCAGCCTGACTCGTCGCGCGGGACCGGGGCCTTGGCAGTCAACACGGGCAGCGTCGTCATCGTTTGCATCGTCGTCGGATCCACGCCCCAGCAGCGCCCCTTCCTCTTCGTCTTCGTCGGGTCCGGGCTCGAGCAACGCATCGAGCTCCGGCCCAAGCAGCGCGTCCTCGTCCTCGTCCTCGTCCTCGAGCCCCCGCACAAGCGGCAGCAGCGCGAACCCGTACCCGTTCCCGGCCGCCGCGCGCCCGACGTCGCACCAGATCTTCCGCCTCCCGCCGAGCGCGACCCGGGCGGACGTCAAGGCGCGGTGTACGTCTCTCTCTCTCTCGTCTCTTCCCGTCCCACACTCCCCCTCCCGTTCGTCCCGCTTTCTGGCGCCTGGCGCCTGGTGCCACGCGTCCTCCTCGCCGGCGTTGTCCTCAGCGGAGGACGTATGCTTCGTTCTCCCCCTTTTGTGCACCTCACCTCGCCGCTGACTCGAACCCGCTCCCTCCCAACCTGTCTCCCCTCCGCAGATTACGACCTCGTCCGGATCTACCACCCCGACTCGCCCGCCGCCCGCGCCGGCGGCGTCTCCCCCCACGCCGCGCACGCCCGCTTCCAGGCCATCGCCGCCGCGTACGCCGCGCTCTCCGGGAAGACCCCCGCCGTGGACGGGGACGGGGCACAGGTGCGGCCGACTCGCGTGCCGACGTACCACGACCTGAGCTCGGCGATGGCGCGCGCGGCGCGGATCCGGCGCGCGCAGTGGGAGCCCGCGCGGGACGAGCGGTGGCGCGAGCGGACGATGGTTGGTGCGCTTCTGGTGGTGCGTTTGTTCATTTGTTCATCCTTCCTGCGTCCGCTCCTTCCATTCGTCCATTCTTTTCCGGGCTTCAGGACGCGGTCGAAGTCCGGAGGAGAAAGCTGACGGTGTTTTGGGATAGGCGATCGCGCTGTTCGTCTTCCAGACGTACGTCGGGCGGTCGCGCGCGGTCGCGCAGGCGAGGGATGCGCGGAGGGTCGGGTCGAAGGGCAGTGGAGGCAGGGGAGGGGAGGGGGATGAGCTCTCGCTTGGGACGGTAGAGAAGCGGGCGCAGGCGTCGCAGGCGGTCTTTGACGACACGGAGCGGTTGGCGGCGAAGAGGGATCCTCCGCGCGGGTCGTGATGGCGGTGCGTGTACGTGCCAGTCTACACGTTTGTCCATTCGTTCTCGGAATGCATGAGTACTTGCAAAAGCTCCGCCTGACGACCTCGTGTAGAGTTGTTGGACGAATGAGCGGAAGCCGTGCATCATGCAGGTGTATTTCCTTTCAGTATGTGTACAAAACACCTCACTGCGTCGAAGTCGAACCCATCCCACGACTGCGCTCCCTCCACCAGGTCCAAGGAGGTCGCCTTGTTCCCGAGGCAATAGGGCGTCGCAGCGACAGTGCTTCGAGTCTCATTTCTGTGCTATTTTTGTGGTATATATTGTGCAGTGAGCTCACATTCACATCCAGATGAAAAGGGCGGCCAAATGGAGCCCTACAAACCGTGCGTCGTCCCTGCTACTCCGACCACCTCATGCATCTCGCTTACATACATTGCCTGGCTATCAGCTTTTCGCGGACGTGGACGCAGCTTTTAATCAAGCTGAGCTTGACCTCGCGGTCGAGCCAAGGTCCCTGTTGCTCCAGATTGGTTCTGCCTCACTATGGACCACGATCCCATTCTGAGAACCGCAAGTGGAGCCCATGTGGTACGTTTTAGTGTTTGTTACCTCCTGGATTGAACTTGTCGTTCGATTTTGGACAAGCAACCCTCAAAGACCATAGCAGTATGGGATGCTGATCACAGAAAACATGTCCTAGGAAGCCACTCTCATCGCGGCGAGTTGGCCGCTCCCGAGTCCCAGTGCCACCCAAGCACGGATGCACATCAAGCACGCTTTGGCTCAAGCGATTCGTATCTATTGTGAGCCACTCCATTCAGTCCCAAGGTATATAAATCTCGCCATGGGCATACTAAACGATCGAAAAACCCTGTCTTTCGCCCAGTTCACAACAACTCAATGGCCACCAACGTGGTCCCGACCCTTCCTGTGATTGGCGTGGACGACATAAAGCGCAATGCCTTCACTGCTCTCATGGAACAATTCCGCGAAAACAAGCGAAACACATTCGATGCCGTAGCGGAGGCTCCCCTCCTTGCGTTTTTCGAACGAGACCCCAGGCCGACCGATCTCGAAATCAAGTTGCTCTCCGAAGGGCTCGGTCCTGGAGCGGGATACGGAGTCGCAGAATGGTGCGCTCTCAGTACCCTTTAGCGACGTTGGCTCGCCCCGCTCACGCCTCTTCGGCCGCGCAGGTTCAAGCGACGCCGAGTGCGTGCGGGAGTCGACGTCGGCGTCGAGCAGTGGTGCGCCGACTTCAAGGGATCCTCCATCCTCTTCCGTGAACCTGTCTCCATTCGGGGAGCGGAAGCGCTCCTGTTTTACATGTACGACGTCTCCGGCTTCCAGTGCCCCAGCGAGGAGCAAATCGAGGCCATATCCCGCCTGACCCGGCAGACGACGGATTCCCTGCGCACGTAGTATGTTTCTTTTTCCTCGTTCGCCGCTGACAGTGCTCACTGATACCGGTTGGGTAGTTTTCAAGAGCGTCGCGCCAAGGATCCTAGGCTCGCGAAAATTACGGAGGCCGAATGGGATGCCCGCTTCGCGCCGTTGCCGTCACGCGCCGAGAAGGACACCCAACTGCAGGATGAACTGTGGAAAGCAGTTTGGCACGCGCAGCTGGATAGCGCTGACGATCACTTGAAGCTCGCCGTCAAATACGGTGTGAGAGCGGAGGAACTCGGAATACAGTACGTGACGACTCACCGTTTCACGCGAAACCTACGGGCTCATTGTCTGACAGGATAGAAGAAACACGCCGCTATGATGCGTACATTGTAAGCAATCAGTGACGTGCGGCATCGATGCATCGTACGCAATGTTATTTGTCTCATATTCGGTCACGACACCCCTGTTTCTATATATTACTGCTTCGCTCGACCGAGACTGGCTGCCACCGGTAACCGGTAAGTGACCGAAGGCAAAGGAAATGAAGGAGTCGACGCAGAATATTCGTGTTCATGTGAGCGACGATTTCATTATTGTACACGGTATCCACGCGCATGCTATCTACAATGGGAACAAAAGCGCCAGCGCTCCCGGCAGATGCGTGTCGAGACTTCCAGTGCCCTTCCGACGCTTGCCTTCTGAGGGCGCTACCAGCTCCCGTGCCAGACGGAGACGGCCCAAACACGGGCGACGACCATCGATCATTTGTTCGAGTCCTGGACGCCCCGTGCGTAGTTGTCGAGCATCTCGGTGAGACTCCTGTACAGGTCTCGTGTCCCGCTGAGCTTCCTAACGAAGCGCTGTGCAACGAAGTTAGCTCTCAAGCAGTCGGTTGTAAGCGTGGCACGCAAGAACCTTGACTTTAGACTCGTCCGAGCCGACGACGAGCTCAAGCTGCGTCGTGAGTTCAAGCATGTCGATCTGGAGCTAGAAAGCTTTGTTGTGAGCGGCGTGTATCAGGAAAAAGGAAAAGAAAATGGGACGAACGTGCTGCCAGATGTGCGCGAGGACCTCGAGCTTCTCGACGAGTCCGTCGATCTCGCGCTGGGTCCCCCTGAGACTCCTCTCGTATTTCTCATACCGCAGGTGCTCCCTCTTGTGCTCTTCCTCGCGCTGTCGGAACTCTTCGCGCGCCTTCTCCAGGGATGGCTTCAAGGCTGTGAGATCGGAATGATGAGGGCGACGTGCATGGAGCGCAGACCTCACGGAGACGCACAGGAGAGCTCTCGGCGTAGCTTCAAGTACTCCACCCCATTCTCCGCGAGTTCGAAAATGGTAGTCTGCCAGAAATTTCAGTCATCTCACACAAAAAGAACGCGAGGACCGAGGACTGCGATACTCACGATTACAAGTATCATCGCGCCGGGTGCGAGTGTATGGATTACTTGGGTCACGGCACCGGCACCTATTGAAAGCAGTTCTGTTGTCGCCTTGCCTATGGCGGAGAGCTAGTAAAAGGCGGAGACTGAGACAAAGAGTATGAAGATCAACAAGTCCCTCGACTCACCTGGTCTGATACGCTGCGCGAAGTAGACGACGATCAGCGCAAGTCGAAGACGCTCCTCGTGCTGAACGCTCACTGTTTAACTTGCGCCTCGATTCCTTTCAACTTCTCTTCCGCCGGCTTCAACATGTCGTTAATGGGCTTTTCCGCGTCGTCGAGCGCAATCGCAATTTTCTCCTTGAAGAGCGCGACGTCCTTGGCAAGCGACTCGAACTTCACTTGAGTCTTGTGAGCTCCGTCGACTTTCTCGTTCAGTTTCTTTAAAAGTCATTAGTAAATAGTTCGACTTGGTCATGCCGGATACACCCACCTCCGCGAAGAATTTTAGATCCTTCTTGATGTCTTGAATTTCCTCGAGGTCGAAGTCTTCCAGCACCGCCCTGGTATACTCTGCACAAGACCCGAGTGAGCACCCAGGCGCACTGCATAGTGTAGGAGGTCACGAACTCACGTTTCATGAAAGCCGACGCTTCAACCGCATTCCTGTGGCTGAGGTTCAGGTGCTCGTCGAACCTCTGGGAATCAGATCAGCCTTGCACGTCGCGGGCGACAGACGATATGGACGCGGACGACGTACGTTGGACAGCATGTCCCACTCGGGCTGAGTGCGATGACCGTGCCGTTCCGCCGGGTGAACCGCGCGTTGTCAAAGTCGAGGACGTCGGCGCGGATCTGGCGGTTCCGGCGCCGGATGTCGTTCACCGTGGCCGCGAGGGACTTGATCTCGTCGGCCACGGTCTTGGCGACCTTGGGGCTCTCGAACGCCTGCTTCACGACCTCGGTCGCCCCGGTGGACTCGATACTCTCGACGGCCTTGAGCGCGATCGAGATGACCTCGGGTGCGGGCTTGGTTTGGGTATAGGTGGCGGTCGGTGACATCGTGCACGAAAAAAAGGGGGTAGAGATTCGCTGCAGCAGAGAGATCTGGCGACGGGACTTAAGTATGACGTTCGGAGGCGGGAGGTTCGAGGGTGAGCCCTTCGGCGCTCCGCGATTGATGACGAGTGTTCCGAGGTGGTCTGAGTGAGACAGTCAGGTGTCGTTCTATCTGCACGGAAGCGTTATCGAGTCCCCGGTCAGTGCGATCTGCGTGGACGCAACAATGGAAGGACGAACGAGAGGCCACATGAAAAGGTTCAGAGTCGGGCGTGGATCTGGTCCACCTCGTACACTGGGGAAGCATTTCTGCACTTTCTGACAGAGCGTGAGATGTGCGCTGTCCATGTTTGAACAGAGAACTCGGTCTGGGGAACGGACGCAGAGATCAGATGGCGTGCCTCAAGGAGGTGGATGGTGGCTATCATATTTTAGATCGGAGTCGGACCGCAAAGAAGATTTAAATGGGATAGATACTGCCCAGATAGAAAGAATGCTTCGCATGCTATCTTAAAGCATTCAGGCCTTTTACTCATCCGTATGTTCTGGGCAATGTGAGCAGATTCATCGGTGCTGGCGAGTGACTTGACATACGTGGCTCTCACCATTGATGTATACGTCTTGAAAATGAAAAAAAATACGTTCGGGGAATGGCAGAGTGCAAGAGCGTCGCGGCGTTCTCGCCAAAAGAGGCTGGGAAGAGGGGCAGAATGTGGTTTGCGTGTGGTGGCCAAATGCACGTTGCGGCGCCTAAACCGGACGATCTCCGCTGACGTGTTCCATTTAGGCGCTAACTGACCTTCGTCTCCTGCTTGCATCACGGCGACGCTGAGATTGGCCTGAAGATGGTCCGGATGCTCAACCACGGGGTGTAGCAAGCACACGATATACTCAGATATGGTGAGAGGATCCTGGGGTGCCCGAGTGTGCTGAAGCTGACAGGCAACGCTGCCTCCGCATCGCATCAGATGAACACGAGCTTAGCGCCATACTGCCGTGGGGTCCAGGGCTTCCATAAGTACCCTCAGAAGGCTGCAACGCTCAGCAACCTCAGCATAGCCATCTCCCCGCAGATTCTCGCCATGTCTATCGAGCTCGTTTCCAGGCTTTCCACCAACGTCACTGCGCTTGAAGCGTCGGCTCGCGAACTCCGTAACAGTCTTACCAACGCCGACGCCAGTGTCCTGCACGTCGACCTGTACACCCCGCAAGATTTCTCCAGCGATTCACATCCTATTATGAGGTGCGACCCTCTTGATAGTCTATTTCATCCCGGTGCTCATCCAAACGCAGGACTATCGTGGGATCGTATCTCGATCGGAATCGTTCTCCACTAAGCTCGCGGCGACCATCAAAGGTTGGTTTTTTGGCGTGCGGAACCTCTGCACGAGGCTTCTTGAACGTGAATATTAATTTCTATCTTGCTGCTATTCAAACAGTCTACATCGCGCAGCAGGCCAACTTGAAGGATCCCGAAGAGACGGAGGACACGATCGATGACCTGCAAGCTCTGCAGACCGTATGTCGTTGTATAGCTCTGCCGTCTTCCGTATTTTGACAACACCCCATCGGTTACAGGCGATCAAGTCCATGGACTTCGATCTTTCACCATCGTTCTCCACGCTTGTCGAGAGTTACCGGCAGCTCTTCGAGGAGATGGAAGTCGCGCTCACCACCCCGAACTCCGATGATGCTCCAGAAGTCGCCGAGTCCCAGGCCGATTCTGAATCCCGAATATTACAGCCAGTCCAACCGCGTACGTAGTTGCTCTCATTCGCCTCGCGAGTTTCATTAATCCATCTTTTCTCAGTTCCGAGGTAGGTATTGCTTGCATTCCTATCCCGGCCATTCAACGAAGACCGCGAAGGCGTCCGCTGGCCACGCGCAACCCACCGTACGCTCTAAGCCCTCCAAGAGCAAGATGGACGCCCTCCTCCCTGCCGTCCGAGGGGAGGCGCCTGTCTCTCAGCGCAGGCCCTTTGGGCCACTCAACACCGGCTCCGAACCCAATGTGCCCCCAGAGGCCCGGATCCTCAGCTGCCGAAGACCCATTCAGGGACGCCGCTGAGCCGTACTCTGGATCCCCGCGTGGAAGTCGCGGCGAAGACGCGAGTCCTCGGTCACACGGGCCTCTGTCTTCGTGGAAACGCTCCGTGGCAGCCTGTCATTTAAACCGGCAAGAGCCCAACGGTAGCTCGACTCACCTTCGCGTCGCTCCGTCTCGCGCTCACGGTCCATCTTCGCAGCTCCTGCCAACCAGCCCACGAGGCGCCGCCGCCAATCGACCAGGACAAGTACGCGCGTGCGCGCGCGAGCGTTGACGGTCTCCCCGCGCTCCTCGAGCTCGTCCAGGCCGCGTCGACGCGGCACACTGAGCGGGTGAAGGCGATGTTCTCTGACGTCGCGAACGCGGTGAGTGTCCGGTCCTCTGACGGGTCTAAGGACGTGCGCTGATTGGGCTGTGTTCGCTGCGCAGCTGGCGAAGGAGATCGATGACTGCCTCGAGGCGCTGGAGGCGATCAAGAGGACCCATCCACGGTGCGTGCGCGCATTTCTATGAGGCTGACGGGGATGTGCTGATGCCGGATATACATTGTAGGACAACCAGCGCAGCGTAGCCATCATGGACCACACCCTGGCCACGTCGGTGGTGCATTGGAAGGAGGTGATCGCGCAGCTGGACAAGTTCGCAAGGAGCGCAAAATGAGATCGAGCACAGAGTGTCTGTAGTCCGAACGCGTGTGCAGAATTCTCGGCAAATGAATAATTAGGCTTGGTCATGTCCAGCATGTATAAAAACGCAGAGCGTGGGTGATAATATAAGCGACACCCGAACTCTGCTGTGCTCGTCCAGAGCGCCGATCACTTTGCGCACCTCGCATACCTGTCGAGCGCGCGGTCACGGCCTGCCAGCTCTCCACCGACGACACCACTCGATGGTTCGCCTGAGTGATCCTGAGCTGGTCGGCCTATCGACACCAGCGTCTCATGAGCACCGTGCAGGCGG
>NW_025954637.1:0-18582 GCF_022376455.1 Epithele typhae
CCGCTTGCGAAGACGAAGGTGCGGACCGGCGCCTCGCCGCGACGTCCCACGTACTTTTAGTACTAGGATTCCGTGGATGCATGCGCCGTCCGCCGACGGGGAGCTCCGGAGGCTGTCCTGGATGCTGATAGACAGACCGAAACGTGAGCGCGGTACTCTCAAACCACTTACCGTACACGCGCATCTCCGCTGTTGCCGGCGCCCGGGGAGGGGACGGGGGGCGAGGATGGCGAGATTTCACGCTGAGCCACTCGGCGTGGGTGTCACTGTCAAGGATCAAAATCCGAACGTGCCACTGGGCGCCAGTGGTCCCGGTCAGAACATCGCACGCGCTTATACAGGCGCCAGAGCCGCGTGCGCGCCTCGTGGGTCCCAACCCGATTCGAATTGGAATTTCGGTGGATGGGTGCGTACAAGCTTTTGCACGAACTAGGACAACAAGGAGAGGACGAGAACAATAGCGACGCCCCCGAGTACGTGCGTCGTGGGGCTCATCGCGGGCTTTGAGTGGTCTTGGAGGTGGGGTGTGGAGGCAGATGGTGTCGTCGGATGGGTCGCGCGAACGTCGCTCCCGGATATATCCAAAGGTCTATAGTCTTGCCACAATACTACGATACACTGCCTGTCTGAGGGTCCCGATGCGCCAGAGGCTCAAAGCTCGAGCGCACGCATGCCAAAACCCCATCAATACACGAAGCGGAAGTTCATCCGAGCGTTGCCCTGCCGCAGACGTGAACGACGTACGTGCCGAACACAGGACGGCCAGAACACGCACCTCGTCCCTCGTCCTGTCCAGACAGCGCTGCTGCTCCTGCACACCACCACGCGCCGGTCAGCCAACCTGGCAAGAACGAAAACACCCCACACCCACGCACCTCCTTCGTCCACCCTTTCCAGAATCCAGATCCGGTCGCACCGCTTGTTGATCGTGCGGTAGAACGCATAAGTAGGTGGACAGGTAGAGGACGGTGTTCATCACCGTGACCGCGATGAGCGCGCGGTTCCCACGTTTGTCTGCACGGCCGTGTCAACCTGGGCGCATCCCATCGGTGCGCCGGGTCACTGACAGAGAGGCTGTCAAGAACGAAAAGGAGGCCGTGAGCAACCGCGGGGATGCGGAGCGCAAACCGAGCTTGGGCGGGGCGACGTGCCTTGTCGTCGTCCCGGTACACGTCTGCCCGGAACAGAATCCCCTTGACTCCGCACCGCGACGATCCCGCCAGCCTGCACGAACATGGTGGAGAGCGACGCGGACGCCGTCCACGTCCCGACTCCAGATGAGCTCCTCGACGCCCACGCGACGTGCACCGGGCGCACGTACGGGAAGCCCGTGACGAGCGAAGT
Source organism: Epithele typhae (assembly GCF_022376455.1). NCBI lineage: Eukaryota > Fungi > Basidiomycota > Agaricomycetes > Polyporales > Epitheliaceae > Epithele > Epithele typhae. The sequence goes on from NW_025954637.1 coordinate 1,345, forward strand.
GCGCCCCACGGGCTCGTCTGCGCGCTGAACGTCGACTAGAGCGCGACGAGCAGGGAGGCGCTCAGAGCTGGAGCAGGACGGTGGCGGCGACGCGGGAGTCGATGATCTCGGAGAGGTAGCAGGAGGCGAGGAGGAGGAGCACGCCGAGCACCTTCGATGGCACGGAGAGCAGGTTCGACTGCGGCGTGGTGAAGCCGAGGTTCCGGAGCGAGAGCGTCAGGTACGTCTGCGGCGGGGTGACGGGGACTGCCAGGGAGACATGAGAGAGTTTCGAGAGAGGGAGGGATAGAGCGACGCGCAGGCATACCGAGGAAGGTAAGGCAGAGGGCGTAGTAGATGGGCCACATGCGCCGGTCCTTGATCGCGTTTCACAGGTTCTTGACCGACAGCCCTTGGCGGTTGTGCATGTCCGACTTGGACGGGTCGTCGCGCAGCACGCGGTTCACGATGATCGTCTCCTCCCTGCGAAGAAACGCAGGTCAACAGTGTGGACGTTGGGGTGCATGCGTACGCACCTCTCCGCGAACCATCCTTTCGGCCGAACCCACGCTTTCGTCTGAGTTGGACTGGTGCCGACGCTAGCCCGTACGCGATCACGTGAAGCAATCCGGTATGACACTCGCGTCGCGTCGCGCCCGGCTCGTCCGCTGGGAAGACACGGGTAGGTGTGCGCTCCGCTCCGATGCTTGCCTCAACGTTGGCGCACGGGCCCCCAGCAGAACGTATATAAGTCCCCGCTGGGACTCGGCCAGACTTCAGCACCTACCAGCTTCAGCCCTTCGCCTCTCCGCTCTCACCTTCCGCCCCTCACTCATCGCCATGTTCGCCCGCCTCGCCGTCGTCTCCACCCTCGCGTTTGCCGCCCTCGCTGTGGCCACCAAGTGCAACACTGGCCCCGTCCAGTGCTGCGAGAGCCTGGAGAGTGTGAGTGCCGTCGTTGTGCTGTTCGAGTACGTGAGTCTGATCCATGGCTCTGCATCAGTAACTTCCAAAATCCCTGGATCCCTGAATCCCCGGATTTCAGGGATTTCAGGGATCCAGGGGAATCGGGACCGTACAGGGCGCACAGGGCGGCACAGGGACTCAGGGCGCCCGGCGCACACAGGGTTTCAGGCGTCAGGATGCCCAGCGCCGGATTCAGGCCTCACGCTGTTAATCAGCCAGTACAGTAGTTTGTGTAGGTGGTAATCTACATACATGTTCAGATAGTACGGTACCTATTGAATGCGGACATGTGGAGCGAGGTGGGATGAGTGCGTTGAGTGCGGCGGGATGAACCCACCAGGACTACCATGCCGGGCGCGCATCAGTAATTTTTCACACGTCTGCTGGGCACTGTCCGTCTGTCACAGTGACGGACAGTGCCTTACAGACGAGCAGATGACAGACGGACAGTAAAACCTGGCAGTTGAGCAGTTGACCGCCAAGTCTTCCCCCACAGTTGCGCAGACAGAACAGACGGAGCAGTTCGTCAGTGGCTCTTGATACCAGCACGCAAATTCGGACCGGAATTAATGGAATAAATTAATTGCATTATCAAGATACCACGAGCGAAAGTATGACGACAGATACATAGTGACGAGAATGCCATAACAGCGACTACTTGCGAATGAGAGGGGAAACAACACTCCATCAAGCCACGCGCGAAGACCTCCGTCTGAGCGTTCGTACTGGCTGAACCACGCATCAGTGCGGATGTCCTCAATCGCAGTTTCAACCGAGGTGGACGTCAGTGCGCACATGCCACGCCTCGCGCGGAGGGCGCGTGGCACGCTCGTGCCCACACCAAGCCTCGTGCACCACTGACCAGGCGACGATGTTCCTCCTTACCACTCCACCCGGGGCCTGGAACCGGTGGAACACAACACTCTGCAGGCGCAAGGGCTGCACGCGCACCAAGGCGAATGCGGGCGAGGCGGCCGTGTTTGACGTACAGCGGCAGGGGAGCACGAGAAAGCACCGCGCCGCGTAGGGGGAGCTGGCGAGGCGGCAAGGCCGAGAGCGCGAGAATGGATGGTGTAGAAGCACGAACAGGTGCTGGCGTGGCTGCGTGGGTACATGCAGCGTGTGCAGTACGTGGACGTCCTGTAAAGGTTGAGGCGAGGGTGAGGGGGATAGTCGGGGTGTCAGCGGGTGTGCCAGTGCGTCTCGGAGGGCGACACCACATACCGCAGGTCCACACTGGGCTCCCGCACCACCTCCTATTCGCGTTTGTTTGACGTGGTGCCGTACCTCTCCGCTAGCCTCCGCACCGCCAGCCCATGAGTTGACGGTGATCGCAGGGATGGTGCCGTGACGGCGACAACAGGGCTGGGCCGTCTCCCCGACATAGTGTGCCCGGCCGTGATATCTGCGGGGAGGAAGGAGTGGTGGGAGGTGAGGGGCGGGGCACGGCAAAAGGAAGCGCAGTATTGGAGACGTACGAGGTCGCATCAGCCCAGGCCCTCGTTGTGCGTGTCTACGGAGTGACTTGCAAGGCGGATGGGACAGCCAGCTTCCCCAGCTTTTGAGATGGCGGGCCTGCATGCAACACAGTGGGGACGTACCATTTGTGTCCACAAGCATAGTAGGGATGGGCGAGCGCCGAGTAGAGAAGCTGGTGGGTTGGGTGACAGTGTGCGAGGGAGCAATGCGAGGAAGCGGACAAGCAGGCAGGGGAGACAGATAAGAGGTGGATGAACGAAGCTCGAAGACGGCTGGATTCGGTGGAGGGGGCAGCACCGTGGACATGTTGTAGACAGCAGCAGAAGAGCGATCTGCTGGCGCGTTGGCGCACAGCGCACGACTATTTGGGAATCCACGTGATCTCACCGCAGCTGCCAGCAGACACCGAGTCCTGCGCATTGTCATTTCGAGTCACCGCCGCCCATGTACTCTCGCTCACGCTGTCCTCGCCTCCACCATCCTCAACCATCCTCATCGGCACCACCTCGAGCCGACAGATTTCCTGTGATCCACAACCAAGATCTGCTGCCTGCGTGGACTCGCCGTCCGCTACCAGGATGGCAAGTGACTCGAGAAAGTGGTTGTAAGGGCCGAGGGACCCGCTGGGCACCGTCTGCGATAGGTACGTAACCCCGCTGCATCGTCCCAACACTCTGGCTCAGACCGCTGTGTCCACCACACTGCTGCGTTCACCGCACACCCCTGGCCCAAACGGGCTTCCCTTGAGCAGTGTCTGCTCCCCGCAAGATTGTGACCAGGACTACAACCGCGAGAATGGCGCATCGCCCCACCACCGCTTTTCCCACCGTGGCCCTCGCGGAGCGCAACACCTCGACGGACGACCCTCGGACTCGGTGACGGATGCCTACACGTTCACTAATGTCGCCCACCCCTGCGACCATGTCATCACTGGGGTCCCGTCGCCCGCGTTCAACCCTGCGTTGCCCACGCGTCGCCGTGTCACTCGCGCCGCCCCCACGTTGTCTGTCTCGCCCTCACGTTGCCCGGCTCGTTGGCTGCCGCGGGGGCAGCGGTTGGGTTAAAGCCTCGGGCGATGACAGTGACGAGTGGGACCCGACGTTTCACAGCACCACCAGCATCCACGCCTTGTACATAAGCTCGACCCGCGGATATGTGGCAGCGCCGCCGGCGAGGGCTCCTCTTCTGCTAGCGTCGCGACCGGCACGCCATGCTCAATGGGAGTGCATCGCACGGCCAGGACAAACTGGGTCGAACTCGAGCTCCACACAGCTACCGTTGAGTGCTCTGTCTCTGCACTGTCGTCATCTGTGGGGCATGAGCGAGCGGTGGGCCGGTTTGTCTCGGATTGTGCGGACTCGATGGACGGTGGGTCAACGGGGGTTGGAACTCGTATGCGTTCGGAGACTCCCCGGCACACTCCCGCGACCCCACGGCGATCCCGATGGGCTCGCCGCCCGAGCTTGCGGACTTGGGGCCCGTTGGTGAGCACTGAAGGCACTGCAAGGTCGCCCCGCAACCTTCGGTCGTGCAGTCTGCGGTCTTCGCGACAGCGTCGATCAGTAGACGGTGCTGGCTGCACATGCACTGACAAGCACGGACTTGGAGTTCGATCACAGCTCGTAGACACCGTGTACTAGTGTACGATACGCCCAATAGAAACAATCCTAGTATCCGATTGCGGGAGTCCATTGTAGAATAATCACACCCACCAGGTAATATGCCAGCTAGGTTATCTGTCGGCGTCCCAGACCGTCTGTCTGTCTGCGTAACTGTTGGAGCTGTGTGGCCCCGAACTGTTCATCTGCTCAACTGCTGAACTGTGGCCGCTGCGTGCGAAATTGACAGACGCGACAGCTGTGCCAGACGCGTGCAAAATTACTGATGCGATGGTGTCAATTTACACAACGTGGGCGAGAGGTGTGGTGCGTATATACGCCCATGGCCTCGCGCGAGGACATCAACACGAGCAATAGCAACTGCACTGTCACCGTCACCCCAACGGCGCGCGGGACACTTGAAAGCCGTCGCCATGGACGGAACGGGCGAGATCAGGCCGGTGAATTACATCACCTCCGTCTCGGTGCCGTCGCGCGAGCTCACATTTGACCTCGCCGTGCACGATGACGTGGGCCCAATCTGGCAGCACTGCAGCGCGATGGCGAGGATCGCGCGCTACAGTGAGGGCATCCGGCAGCCATACTGTATCCACCAAGCATGTGCAGACTCGGATGTCCGCGCACCGGCGCGAGTCGTTCGACGGCGCGGGTGTGGGCACGATGGAGCCGATCAGCCCGTCGAGCGTGCCCGGGCTCGGGTTTGACGAGGACGCGTTCGAGGACGACCGGGAGTCGGAGGGGTCGTCGCTGCCATCGGCGGCGTCGGAGGTGCAGCGGCGGGACGTGGACTGGTACCACGCGCCGCTCGCGCAGGCGCCCCAGCACCACCTCGAGCAGCACCAGAGTCAGGTGCAGGGGAGCCCTGAGTCGGAGCGGGAGCAGCCTGAGGGCAGCCTGGTGACGCCGCCAGGCGAGGGGGTCGGCGAGCAGCGGGGGCCGGCGAAGAAGCGCAAGATGCACCAGTGCACGGTCTGCTTCAAGATGTTCCCGCGGCCGAGCGGGCTCGCGATGCACATGAACTCGCACGCGGGCGCGAAACGTGCGTGCTCGTGCTGTGCTCTCGTCGGTGTCCGTGCTCACCCTCCTCTGTCCCCGGCAGCGTTCAAGTGCCCGGTCCTGACGTGCACAAAGCCGTTTGCGGTCCGGTCGAACGCAAAGCGGCACCTGCGCACGCACGGAATTTTCCCCTCGGTGGAGCACGGCTCAAGACCTTCCTCGTGCACGAGGTGAAGCGGCTCCCGCCGAAGCTGCGCTGGGTGCTGTCTGCGCTCTCGACCCGGACGAACGCCGGGGCGCTCCCGCGCACGGTCTCCCCGCATCACTCCCTGCGTACGCCGCCCTTGCTGTTCTCCACGCACTCGTACTAGCGCGTAGCCACCGGGGGAGCGGGTTCGGGTCCAGGAGCGCGGGCGATGGCTCAGTCTCGTCGGAGGACGAGGACTACTTCATGGTCATGCCTGCTGATACTTGTGCCACTGCCCACGGTCGCGCCGACGAAGTGAGGCTCGGACCTGGACGCGCACCAAGTTGTACCAGTCTGTATGCCTACATGTATGATAGTATATCCGTGACAATAAATGTAATTGTATGCCCCACACCTGCCAGATTCCTGAAATCCCTGACTTTACTGGCCGGCCTGGCGCCCTGAACACCCGGAGACGGCCTGGATGCCCGGACGCCCGGAGCGAAATCCCTGGGTTCCTGGGAACCCTGGTCAGACCCCACAGGACCCCACAGGACTTTGGGAAATTACTGATGTGTCTAGGCGAACTCGGCTGCCGGTTCTGCGATCTTGGCAGCGATTGGTGCGACGCTGCAGAACACGAACGTGGAGCTTGGGCTGAAGTGCTCACCGATCGACGTGGTCGCTGTCGGGTCGGGCAACGCTTGCACGACCAACACGGTGTGCTGCAAGAACAACAACATCGTGAGTCTTTCTGCGTTTTCACGATAGTATTGTGCGCTCACATGGTGATCTATAGGGTGGCGGCGTGTCCGCTGGCTGTGTCCCGGTCACGCTCTAAGCGTTCAGTCTCGCGTCGTAATGGTCATGCCGTAGCTGTTATGCCTGGATGTCTTGATCGATGATCTTACGTTTCCTCTTAATGCATGCTTCACGTATCGTACCCATCCTGTGTGCAACAACTGCGAGCGATTGAGCCAGAAGTCGACAATAGATTGGGTTCATAGTAAACTCACTCGCAAAAGTGGCTGACATCGACGGTAACGCACCGAACGGACTCCCTTGAAATGTTGCCTCGGCCAAGCGGCAGTACGCGGATGTAAATCCTGGACGCACCCGCGGATGCACGTCTTTAACCGTGCCGTTCAACTTCGAAGTTTGACGTTCCCGTCGCCGCGTCGCTATGCCGCGAGCCCTCGCGCGAAACCTGCCCAAGGATCAAGGTCTCGTCGGCATCCATCGCACGAACCTCCATCCTTTGCTTCAGGCACTCTCGCTTTTCCACCCCTCCTTCCCCCGTCGACTTCCCCACGTCCTCGCCTTCTCCACCCTCGCGTTCCCCGGACCCGCCGTCGCCCAGCCCTCCCCCAACTGCAACACCGGCCCCGTCCAGTCCTGCTCGAACAGCGTGCCACCAGACTTGATGTCCATCGCAGTCATGCTCACCTCTGCGAGAGCAACGTTGTGAGTGTCTGTGTCGGACGTTCGAACTTGCTTGCATACCTGGGTTGCGAACGCATGGAAGTCTCGTTTCCATCCGAGGATGGCTGCCCATCTCGTCGTGACTCGTAGATGGAGACCCGGATCAGCGTGCGATGACCCTCGTTAGCCGCTACATATACCACCCCACTGGTAAGCTGACGACATAAATCCTCACCGAACACTGTCGATCTTTGCGGGCATGATAAGGTATGCTTGACATAGGTGGGGGTATTACGTGTTCAGACGCAGGGGAACGTCTTCACCGGGCGCAAGTGAGCATCGCGCACGGAGCGCGACCGCGACTGGAGACACGGCGATGGATCTTGCGGCACGAGAGTGCATTTCCCAAGGACGTGCAGGGGCGGCGCACGTTGAAAGAGAACGAAAGAAGAAGTGCGTACCACGTCCTGTCTACGAACGACCCGAATGACGCGCTGCTTGCGTGGATGCGACACATATTGACCAAGTCAATCCGACATGCAACAGCCATGTATTCCAACGCCGCATCGGGTGTACAAAGTGCGACAATACTGGGAAGCGAGAGAGCGCAAGAGGGCGGCGAAGGTGAGACGTACGCGCAGTGACCTGTGGACTTCCGACATCCCGTCTCCCTCCCCCTCATTCCTAACGGCGGTCAGAAACCGGCTGATGCTCGACGTGTGCCTGGAGATACGTATGTCTTGAAGAGAGCTGGATGAATGGAGAGCAGACGTCATGAAGAGCAAGAGACCGTGCGAGAATGCAGGTGAGGAGCTGAACGAGCAAGCCAGATGGTAGAGGAGGGAGAGAGACAGCCATGACTTGGCGCCTGCTACCGAAGTTTCATCCCAACTACCAACTGTTCGAAGTTCGAACTCGAAACCCGACCTGCTCTTCAAGCTTCATGACTGTCGCCGTCCCCTTCCCCTCGTGCTCAATCCCCGCTGCAGACCATGCTGCATTAGCCGGTCTGTCTGACGACGCTGTGCGCGCATGGGTGGTCCCCCGAGCCCAAGAGTACCGCGACATCGCCCTCGCCCTCCTCTCCATCTACAATGCCGTCGCGCCCATCCACCGCGCCTTCCCCACAGAAGTTCTCTCCGAGATCTTTTCACACTGTTGGCGGGACCCTCAAAGCATTGCCGTTGCTCATGTCTGCCGTCACTGGCGTTCAATCGCGCTCAAGACTCCCAGCCTGTGGACCGCCGCCCTCGCTGCACCTGGAAAGCTGCTCTCTCAATACCAGGGATGTAGATCCAGCCGCCGCGAGTTCGCAACGTTTGCGCTCGAACAATCCTCTCCTCAGCCTCTTCGCCTCAAAGTTTACCACTTCCCCGATCACTTCATCACCACGCTCATTCCACACGCTCCCCGCCTTGTTGATCTCTATGTCCGCCTCGACCATTCATTTACCCTCTCCACTCTATGCAAGTTCCTCAACTCGGGCACGCCCAATCTCGAAGTGCTCGGCATCACATTCCCGGGGTTCGTGGGGATGTATAAGGATTGGCTGCCGCTCCGCGAAGACGCACACGACGACGACTTTGGTCGCACTTGTATCACTCGAAACGATATACGAGAGGACCTCGAGAGCGATCTACGGGCTTGGAGTGACTATACACGAGCCCCGGTCCTCGACCCCGTAGCCCTCCCTCGCCTCCACACCATCCGGTGCATTCCCATCGACCTCTTCCCGCACTTCACCACTGCTACACTTCGCGACGTGTGCGTCACCCCCGCACAGTTCGCGTATGACCACCCCACCGATTTCGCCAGAGCGCTGACTCGGTGTCCCGCGCTTGAGCGCCTCAAGTTCTGGATAGTTGGCGGAGAACTTGAGTGGGACTGTGATAACGATCATCAAGACGTCGATAGAGATCCGGTCATGGACTATCTTCCTGATTCCGACTCGCCTATATGGAGCAGCGTCGAGCGAGTAACCATGCCCGCCTTGCAAAACGTCGTTATCAACACCGGTCTCTATCCCGTGCCGCACCTCTACCTCCGGTGTCTCTCCTTCCCACTTTCCACCACCGTCGAAGTCATCGCAACAGACATGAGCTTATCACATTTGGTCGGCAGCCACGAGGACCTTCAGGGATGTATCCAGAACGCGGACATGGCACGCATCTGCGACTCCTGCCACAGCGGCGGATGTATGTTCACCGAGATCACTGCGTTCAAGGACGACGTCGCGCTCACTCGATTCGTGCTTTCAACATCGGAATGGGGAGCCTGGCCGGTCGCCCCGGACTGCGCCCCCGTATTCCACAAGTACGGTGTGAACATCACGCGGCTTGTTATCCACAAGAATGAAGAAAAACTCCATTCCGAATTTCGCGCAGTCCTCCACGCTCTCTCCAATCTCACGTCGCTTGACCTCGCCGGCCAATGCGTGTCGACTGCCCTGCCGGTGCTACTTCGACGGGAACCCCAGGACTCGGACAGCGACAGTCTGAACTGTCAGCATCTGCGCACCCTCGTCGTCGCATTCCCTAGAGTGCGCGACTCGGTTCAGAGGCTGATCGAAGCCGACCCATCGGGCTGGGAGGAGACGATCTCGACGGGCGTCCGAGACGACCTGGCAGAGCTCGTTAGGATGCTGAGCAGCCGAGCGTCGAGCGGTCTTCGCCTGGAACGGCTCGAGTGGCGAGTGGCGGAGTGGGACGATTATTTCCGGCTCGAGTTCCTTCCGACTGCGGTCGTCAGCACATATGTGCCACCTCCGACGGCGCTGTACGACCAAACGGAGCTCGAGATGTTGGTTGACGGGCCGGTCGTGTTCGGCGGGGTCACCTACCAGGTCCACCTTCCGTGGCCCCCGAGCCCATGACGACCCATGACGACGGATGGCGGGCCACCACGGCGAAGGGGCAGAAGGTCGTGACGGAGCTTTCGGGGTCCGGGTCGACGTCGAGCGGGTCGTCGTGAGACATGCGCAGGACCTCGCGCTCTTCGGCGCTGTAGGCACGGAGGGTTTGCTCTTCGACGTTGTGGAAGTCGAAATCGACGCGGGAGATGGTGTGTGAGACAGGGACGAGGACGGCAGGGTCTGTTGAGGTTGGAGGTGTGGAGGTGCATCGTTCATGTATTCATTCCAGCAGTACTCCATGACTCATTACAGTACAGTTTAACGCCCCCCATCGGTGCGCGTGCGCCTGCTCACCCTTTGCCATCCGTCCGTCTGCCGCCACGCTTAGCCCATCAGTACGCATCTCCCCGACCTGGTGCACGAGCTCGGTGGTGTCCCTTTTCAAGATGTGTGCGAATGTCGGCGTCCGTACGCGTGCGTCCGTACCTTGTCCGTCCGCGCCCAGAGCGGCCAGAGAGGTCCGTAGCCACGACGTGAGTCCCACCGCGTGGCGGCGTGCGTGGCGAGGTGCCGCTGCCTCGCAGCAGCCGCGTTCGTGATGGAGGCGTCTGCGTGGACGAGGACAAAGAAACCGCGTGCCCGTTTGCGAAGACGAAGACGCGGACCGGGGCCGCGCTGCAGCATGCTTGACTCCTAGGATTCCACGTAGGTGTTCGTATGCGTCCCCGGCGGATCCGAACCTTGGATGAGGAGCGCGATCCCCGCAGATACTCGGACGGGGGCTCAGGCTGTGCTGATAAGTAGACAAATCGAAACATGAGCGCGGTGCTCTCAAACCACTTACCGCACACGCGCCCCTAGGGCGTGGCGAGCGTCGGGAGGAGGGAGGAGATGGGGGGTGGGATGGCGAGATTGCCACACGCTGAGCCACTCGGCGTGGGTGTCAAGTGCCACTGCCAGTGGTACCGTCCAATCAGAACCATCGCACGCGCTTAGACAGGCGCCGACGCCGCGTGCGCGCCTCCAACCTGATTCGAATTGGAATTTCGTTGGCGCACCTGGGGCGTCTGAGCGTGTACAAGCTTCTGCACAAACTAGGACAACAAGGGGAGGACGAAAGCAATAGCGGCCCGAGTGCGTGCGTCACGGGGTTCATCATGGGCTTTGAGCGGGCTCGGAGGTGGAGGGTCGCGCGAACGTCGCTCCCGGAGTTTTCTGGAGGTATGTACGCTCGAGTCTATAGTCTTGTCACAATCCTATGATACACCGCCTGTCCAAACGGCCTGATGCGCAGGAGGCTCAAAGCTCGAGCGCACGCTTGTGTTGAAGACCCCACCGCGGTCCATCAATACGCGAAGCGGAAGTCCATCCGCGCGTTGCCCTGCCGCGGACGAGAACGTTTGAACGGCGCGCAGAATACACGATGACCAGACCACGCACCTCGTCCCTCGCCTGCACAGCCCCGCCATGCGCCGGTCAGCACCACCCCACGCCCCGAAGCACCCCGCGTGCTCACGCACCTCCTTCATCCACTCATTCCAGATCTGGTCACGCTTGTCTGCACGGCGCTGTCAGCCTGAGCGCATCCCATCGGTGCGCTGGGCCACTCACAGAGAGGCTGCCGGAATGAAGGGAGGGAGTGAGTGACCGCGGGGATTCGGGGCTCGCGCCGAAGAGCAAGGCGACGCACCTTATCGTCGTCCCGGTAGATGTTCGCCTGGAAGAGAATGTAGTACATTGGTCAGCACGTGTTCCCCAGACCCCTTTGACGCGCTCCACACCGCGACGATCCGCCCGCCTGGACAAACATGTTGTACAGCTGATGATGATGATGGATGAATTCATGCCAGAACATGTTGTACAGCGACGCAGACACCGTCTGCGTCCTGACTTCGGACGACGACGCCCACGTACGGGAAGCCCGTGACGAGCGAGAAGACGGTGAAGTACGTCCACGGGCTCGTCTGCGCGCTGAACGTGGAGAGCCGACGAGAGGGGAGCGCCAAGAAGTGGAGGAGGACGGTGGCGGCGACGTGGGAGTTGATGGTTTCGGAAAGATAGCAGGAGGCGAGGAGGAGACGCCGAGCACCTTGGACGGCACGGAGAGGAGTTTGACTGCGTTGTGGTGAAGCCGAGGTTCCGGAGCGAGAGTGTGAGGTACGTCTGCAGCGGGGTGACGGGGACTGTCAGGGAGCCATGAGTGGGTTTTGAGAGAGAGAGAGGTGCGCGGACGTACCGAGGAAGGTAAGGCCGAGGGCGTAGATGGGCCACATGCACCAGTCTGTGATCACGTTCCACAGGTTCTTGACCGACAGCCCTTGGCGGTTGTGCATGTCCGACTTCGACGGGTCGTCGCGCGGGACGCGGTTCACGATGATCGTCTCCTCCCTATGAAGAAACGCAGGTCAAAAGAGTGATCGTTGGGATGCATGCGTACGCACCTCTCCGGGAACCATCCGTTCGGCTGGAACCACGCTTTCATCTGAGTTGGACCGGTGCCGACGCTCGCCCGTACGCGATCACGTGAAGCAATCCGGTATGACACTCGCGTCGCGTCACGCCTGGCTCGCCGCCGGGAAGCGACCGGTAAGTGTGCGCTCCGCTCCGACGCTTGGCTCACTTGACCCACCTACTTAGTCGCAACGCTGAAGACTAGCCGTCAGGGTGCGCCGGGGTGTCGGGGCATAGCAGAACGTATATAAGCCCCCACTGGGACGCAGTCAGACTTCAGCACCAGCCTTCACCAGCTTCAGCCCTTCGTCTCTTCGCTCTCGCTCTCACCTTCCGCCCTCGCTTATCGCCATGTTTGCCCGCCTCGCCGTCGTCTCTACCCTCGCGTTCGCCGCCCTCGCCGCGGCGACCAAGTGCAACACTGGCCCCGTCCAGTGCTGCGAGAGCTTGGAGAGCGTGAGTGCCGTCGTTTGCTGTCCGGGTGCGTAATGCTAAATGATGGATTTGTCTAGGCGAACTCGGCTGCCGGTTCTGCAGTTCTGGCGGCGATCGGTGCGACACTGCAGAACACGAACATGCAGCTCAGGCTGAAGTGCTCGCCGATCAACGTGGTTGCTGTCGGGTCGGGCAACGCTTGCACGACCAACACAGTGTGCTGCAAGAACAACAACATCGTGAGTGCTTCGTCATTGCTTCGGTGGAGTCGTGGGGTTACATGATGCTCTGCAGGGTGGTGGGGTGTCCGCTGGCTGTGTCCCGGTCACGCTCTAAGCGTTTAGTCTCGCGTCGTAGTGGTCATGTTGTAGCTGTTATGCCTGGATGTCTTGATCGATGATCTTACGTTCCCTCTTAATGCATGCTTCATGTTTCGCCTTTACTCTGTGCTCAAAAATTGCGAGCGATAAGGCTGAAGATCGGACTGGTAGTAGTGATGAAGGATTGCGGGTAAAATTGGACTCACTCATGCCACAACATGTCGAACGAGCTCCCTTGAAGCTGACTCCGCAGTTGAAACATTGGGCTGTCCACCTGCGGACCACCGACGTACGCGCATATGCACTTCCTTCATGAGTTGCCTGTCAACTTCAAACTTCCTTGACGCTCCCTGTGTCACAATAGCGCGACCTCGTCCAAAACATGCGAAAGGAGGGAGGTCTTGTCAGCATCCCTCGTACGAACGCACGGACGCCTCTCGCGCTTTCCTCCCTTCCTTACCTCGTCGACCTGACCACGTTCACCAACATCCTCGACATCCCGGTCCGCTGCAACGGTTTTCAGAGGGTCAGTCCTCTCGCCAAGCACCATCGTAGTCGGCAGCGCTGACCTTGCGAGCGATGACCACCCGGCGAGCCAAGCGTCGTCCCCCGCCATCTTCAACCCTGCTCGCCGTCATCCTGCAAGACACCACCACCCACATCGGCCTCGGGTGCTCGCCCATCTCCGCCGTCGGCCTCTCCAGCGCCGACGCGTGTCACGCCCAGCCCGTGTGTGGCGAGAACAACGACATCGAGAGTGTCTGTGCCTCGGACGTTCGGACGCGCTTGCTTACAATGGGTGGCGAACGCGCAAGGTGGCCTCAGTTCCAACATATGACTGCCCATCTTGTCGTAGGTGGATGCACGGGTCGGCGTGCAGAGGATAATTATGTATACCGCACCGCTGATGTGTAGCCCGAAGCTCTGTCAGTCCTTGCGGGCGTGACATGGCGTGATTGAAACGGGTGGGGAAGCTCGTTTTGAGATGCAAGGGGACATCTTGTTTAGACGCAGATGAGCATCGAGCACGGGCCTTGCGGTGCGGGAATGCATTCCTCAAGGTCATGTAGGGGGCCATGTTGTAGGAAAGGGAGGGCCATATGGAGTGCGGGAAGTGCGGGAAGTGCGGAGGCATGCCACATCTACGAACGACCCGACGATCGGGACGTGCAACAGATGCAGCATTGATGTACATATTCCAATGCGGCACGAGATGTACAAAGGGCGGCATTTCTGGGAAGCGAGAGAACGCAAGAGGACGGCAAAGGTAAACGTACGCGCAGTGACCTCACGACCTCCGATATGTATTCCTTCTCCTCTCCTCCCACCACGACGCACGGAGAGCACAACGCCAACCGGCCGATATTCCACGTGTGCCTGTCAATATGGATGCCTTTACAAGAGCTGAACGAGCGGAGAGGAGACATTGTGAAGAGAAGGAGGCCACGAGAGTGTGGAGCTGAACGAGTAAACCAGATGGTGATCGAGGAGGAAAAGAGACAGTGACCGACTGGCGCTTGCCGTCGTTTCATCGCACCTCATTCTGCAACCGCTCGCACACGACTCGAACCAAGTAATGACCGCCGCCGTCCCCCTGTTTTCGTGCTCCATTCCTGCTGCGGACCATGCTGCGTTGGCTGGTCTCTCCGACGACGCCGTGCGCGCATGGGTGCTTACCCGAGCCTGAGAGTACCGCGACATCGCCCTCACCCTCCTCTCCATCTACAATGCTGTCGCACCCATCCACCGCGCCTTCCCCACGGAGGTCCTCTCCGAGATATTTTCACACTGTTGGCAAGACCCTCAAAGCATTGCCGTCGCCCATGTCTGCCGTCACTGGCGTTCAATCGCGCTCAAGACTCCCAGCCTGTGGACCGCCGCCCTCGCCGCACCTGGAAAGCTGCTCTCTCAATACCAGGGATGTAGATCCAGCCGCCGCGAGTTCGCAACGTTTGCGCTCAAACAATCTTCTCCTCAGCCTCTTCGTCTCAAAGTTTACCACTTTCTCGATCACTTCGCCACCACGCTCATTCCACACGCTGCCCGCCTTGTTGATCTCTATTTCCACCTCGACGATTCATTTACCCTCTCCACTCTATGCAAGTTCCTCAACTCGGGCACGCCCAATCTCGAAAGTGCTCGGCATCACATTCCCGGGGTTCGTGGGGATGTACGAAGATTGGCTGCCGCTCCGCGAGGACGAAGACAACGAGGACTTCGGCCGCACTACCACCGCTCGAGACGAAATCCAAGAGGCGCTCGGGGGGATCTACAGTTATGGAGTGAACGCACACAAGCCCCAGTTCTCGACGCTGCAGTCCTCCCTCGCCTCCACACCATCCGGTGCATCCCCATCGATCTTTTTCCCGCACTTCACCACTCCTACA
This sequence comes from Epithele typhae, assembly GCF_022376455.1. Classification (NCBI taxonomy): domain Eukaryota; kingdom Fungi; phylum Basidiomycota; class Agaricomycetes; order Polyporales; family Epitheliaceae; genus Epithele; species Epithele typhae. Next base: position 16,437 of record NW_025954637.1, read on the forward strand.
CTTCGCGATGTGTGCGTCACCCCGCGCAGTTCACTAGTGACCACCTGGCCGACTTTGCCAAAGCGCTGGCTCAATGTCCCGCGCTTGAGAGCCTCAAGTTCTGGATAGTTGGTGGGGACTTCGAGACGGACCTGTATGACGATGGACGACGATGTTGATGAATTCCATAGAGATCCGGTCGAGAGCTATCTTCCTGATTCCTATTCGTCTATATGGGACGGCGTCGATCCGGTAACCATGCCCGCTCTGCAACACGTCGTTCTCAACACTGGTCTTTATTATGTGTCGCATCTCTACCTCCGCTGCCTCTCCTGCCACCATCCCATCACCATTGAAGTCATCGCGAAACAAACGACCCTACCAGATTTGGTCGGCGGTCACGAGGAGCTTGAGGAACGCATCCAGAACGCGGACATGGCACACATCCGCGACTCCGGCTCCAGCAACAGATGGAGGACCACAGAGCTCACTACCTTTAAGGACGACGTCGCGCTCGCTCGATTCGCGCTTTCAACATCGGAGTGGGTGGGGCCGCCCACTGCACCGGACTGCGCCTCCGTATTCCGCAAGCACGGCGCAAACATCACACGGCTTGTCATCCATCAGAACGAAAACGAAAACTCTTCTGAATTTCTCGCAGTGCTCCACGCTCTCCCCAACCTCACATCGCTTGATCTCGCTGGCGGATGCGTGTCCGATGTCCTGCGGGCGCTACTTCGACGGGGTCTCCAGGACCCGGACACATCACGAAACCGGGGGAACTAGGATCGGAGGCAGATCGAAGCCGGCCAAGGTCTGTCGGCGTTGATCGTAGGTGTCTGCATTGGTCTGCTGCTGGTAAAACCTGACCAACAATTGTCTTTTGAGATCAATAATGGCCAATACCCGCCGGCGGTCTGATCTGGCCCGGCCGTTGACAGGCGCAGAGTTGATCGGCACCGGTCGGAGCGCCAGCGGCACATGGCCAAGGTTGACCATGCTCAAGTGAACATATGGTCGGTGTAGATCGGCTCCCATGTCCGGGTTGGTCGCTGCTGAACAGGTGCTGGGGGTGGAACGGCCGGTGTTGATCCAGATACCGCAGCGCGATGGTCAGCACAGGCCATTGACGGGTGCGGGGACGGTCGAGTTAGACCGGGTCATGCATGTGGTACGAGCTGTGCAGAACGGCAGTCGCCCCACAGACGACCGGCATCGGAACGGGGTGCACCAACCATATGATCTCTGCAGAACGGCGTGTGCGGACGATACGAACTCTGGAGATCGTTCATCGCGGGAGAAACGACCGAGTCACACAAATAAGCTGATCAGGCAAGACGTGTTCAACATGTAGCCATCAATTCAGAACTAGTAGCCATCACACAATCTGATAACAGCACGTGCACGATAAAATCGCGCTTTTGATTAAATAACAGACAACATACAGAGCAGTGAGTACTAGTGAGTACATTCAGTGGTACCAAGAGATAAGCATGCAGGCCGATCGGGGCCTGCAGAGCGAGCGAGCATGGAACAGCACAGAGAACAGCAGGAAGAGAGCAATGGGAGAGCGGGAGCGAAGACGGGCTTCAGTTTTGAACTAAGCGGACATCAGAGAGAAAGCGGAGTCTGGCTGGCCGCCAATGACGAACTCGTGCTCCTCTCTAACAGACTCAAAGACTCTGGAAGAGGACGTGAGCCAGAATGGGACCGGATTGTCCTTGTGAACACGCACTGGTCATAGTACTTGAGGAGCCTTTCAGTCCACTGAGGGTACTTCACAGAGATCAGGAGGACGGAGTCCGAGAACTTGCGATTGGAAAAACCACAATCAGTCTCCGACCAGAACACCTGGTCGCTGAGCATGAAGCGCAGCTGGTATAGGGCACATCACAGTGAGCAAGTGAGATGCAGCAATGATAGAGAACAGGAGGCTTACTAGGGTCGCAGCGTAGATAATGGAGTGAATGGTGGAGTGCGTGGTGCCGGTCTTGGCAGCGACAGACTTCTGGCCCCGCTTAGACTCCGTGGGGTCCTCATTGGTCCCGATATAAAATGCGGTGTAGAACTATGTCAACAAGGTGAGATGTTGGTGCCACCAACGGCTCGGACAATGGGTCAATGACGTACATTATACAACAGAGGGCCACGAAGGAACGCCTCTCGA
>NW_025954638.1:0-18579 GCF_022376455.1 Epithele typhae
AACTGACAAGGCCGGCAGATCATCCACGCGCCGAGCGCCGAGCTCTGCCAGTACCCTGCGCACGCGACGTCGAAATGCGCGCGCTGGAACCCCTGCGCGTTCACGTGCCCGCCCGGGTTCACCGCCACACCCCCGGGCCCGTTCGCGGCGCACGGCCGCTGCGCGTGCGACGCGCCGGGGAAGCGCGTCTGCGGCGGACGGTGCGTCGCGGCGCGCGCCGGCTGTGCGGACGACGCGCAGCTCGCGATGTCGGTCCTGCACGCGTCCGAGGATCGCCCGGTGGAGGAGGAGGAGGAGGAAGAGGGGGAGCGGGTGCGCCGCGCTCGACCGGCGCGCCGGGGGCGTGCTGTCGGCAGGGCGCCGGAGGATGTTGTGTCCGATTGGGCTCACGCCGTGCGGAATCGCGCGGGACAGGAGGGGGCGGCCGAAGGTGGTGCCCGCGGCGTGGGGGGCGTGGGGGGCGTGGGGCGGGGGCGAGCCGGGGTGGGACTGCGTGGACGCGGAGGCGGACGAGAGGAGCTGTGAGTGCTTCGCGTTTTTGTGCGCGTGCGCGACGGGTGTCGGGGCGAGGCTGACGTATTGAGCTGGCAGGTGGCGGGTGCTCGACGCGGTTCGACGCGTACTCGCCGGTCGGGCTGGACTGCACGGAGATCCCGGGCGCGGATAAAACGCGGTGCGTGCGCGGGAGCTGCTTGGTGTCGACTTGCCAGGAGGGCCATGAGATCTCACTCGACCGGACGCGGTGCAGATGGGTCGACTATTTCTGAGAGTGCTTGTCCGGCCGCGGGTGGTGGAACACTTGCTTAGAGGTGAAATATAGATGTCCAATATTGTAATGTGGCAGCTCGCGGGCGCGGGCGTGCGCTAAGCTGGCAATTGGTGGTGGGAAGCTGTCGCCGGCACAGGGGCCGGCGTCGGGTGCCTCTCTCGCCGCATGCTCTCAACTTTGACTTTGAACCACGGTGTCCACGTACACACAGACCAGTACGCACTGCCAGCTCGGTGCCCCGTGTGCGCAGCGATGCTCTCCGCTCTGCAGATGAGAGTCAATATTCGGTACACGGACAACACATAGCGGTGTTGCATGCACCTTGCACGACACACCTTCGTGAGGCTCGCAGTTGTTCCAGGCGGTGAGTGCTCTAGGTCTGTACGTCATTCAAAACTCTGTCTGACAATCCATGGATCCGTGCGGACATCTGCATACCCTTCTGCCGCGATTTCCCCAAATATCGCCTTCCCCGCCATGTTCCCCGCCCGCAGAGCCTTGTTTTCGTCGTCCCCCGAGGCCTCGACGACCGCGTGCACACAAAAAGGGCATCCTGTGCCATGCTTCCGGGAATGCACGCCTCCGTACGCGCCGCCTCGCAGCGGCCACGTTTCCGTAATCTAACGTCAGTACCGCAGCACCTCTTCGCACCTGCAGCACAACGCGGCACGTGGTCTGTGGGTGCGGAATCCAGATGGCTATCGACATCGGATACGCGATTGCGTTCTCTAGCAGACTCCCGCGGCAGTGGTATATATCGAGCAACCGGCTCTCGGCCAGATCTTTACCCCCATGCTGACTGCGTTCAAATCCACCCTCGGGATTCAAGGCAACATGGCAAGACGCACCAACGATCACTCAAGGAACCCCAGCGGGAACCAGCAGGCGGGCGTGGGACAGCAGGCCAGAGCTAAGGTGCGTGGATCCTGATCTCGCTCTCGACGCCCGCTGACCGAGAGGTGGATCGTTGCAATCACAGGCGCAGGCGCAGGCGCAGGCGCAGGCGAGGGGCGCCGACCCTGCGACAGTCGAATCAACGGAGGGCTCGACGCAGGAGGCATCCACCCAGATGAACGGCACCCCGCCCTCCCCGCCACTCAGCCCGGTCGTCGGACGTCATGCTGCGCTCCCCAAAACCACGCGCCGCGACGGGACGACCACGAATGGGACAAATGGGGCCGATGTGGCCACTGCGGGACACCACGGTCAGAGAACGAGCGGGTCGACGACAATCACGCCGGAGCAGCGCCAGCCTCCCAGCGCGGATGCAGCGGCTGTAGCTGTGTCTGAACTTTTGGGAAATATGACGGGAACCTTAGACACGCTGAAGAAGACGTTCGAGGTCTTACAAAGACAGACGGAACGGGTGGCGGCACTGGGTCCGATGGTCGGCGCGATGAACGATGTGAGTCGCGGACGGGATTACGTTGAGTATCCTGTGTGGACTGACCATCCACAGATCCGACTGGTGGCGTCAGACTTAAAGCAACAGCACGACCGCCAAGATCTCAGAATGGAGCAGGTGCGGATTGAAGTTCAGGATAAGGTCAAAGCGCATGTGCGGGAGACCTTGCGCCCACGGATCCCCGAAATCGTTGCAGAGATCGTCAGGAGACAAATTGCAGAGCGTGTGCGACAGGAGGTGAGTAGCGGACAACATGAGATGCACTCTCATGACGACTCATGCGCGGATACAGCTGAAAGAGAAGATACCCGACCGCACACGAGAGCAGCTACGGGCGTATAAGATGCAGGTGTTGGAGGCCAAGATGCGCCTCCACAACTCGTAGGTTTTCCTTTCCCACTCAGTGGTGACTGTTGCTCACCACGACCAGAGAGGCACGGAGGGCCAACGCCCTCATCCGAAGCTCTGCCCTCAACGAGGCCCTCAAACCTCTTCTTCGCCCTCTCGGAGTTCCCCAGCCTCCACCGTCGGCGACGGCGACGACAGCAAACGGCTCCACACGCGCCACGGTTGGTGGTGTACCCCCGACCCCTCCCGCGACCCTCAAGGCTAGGGCCGCCAAGCGTCTCACGGTCGACACGGCCACGCATGACATCGGGGGAGACAATGCAGAGATGCCATCATGTTCACCTATATTCCCCCGCGACCTCGCGACACTCGTCCAGCTTGGGGCAGAGGAGGCACGTGCCCTGGTCAGGGATTACGGTCTCGTTGAGGATGCGGATGAAGGAGAGGAGGCGACGAAGGCCAGCATCGGCAAGGGACTGCAGGGTGGTTTAGGAGCTGGGAAGAAGGGTCGTCCCATCAGCGGTCTCACCGGCCTCAGCGATGCATCAGACTGGGCAGGGCGCGAAGGCTCACGTGAAGACGACCTGAATCGGTTCATGAAGTATATTGGGGTGAGTGTGTGGCTTTATCGAAGGCAGGAATGGCGCTGACGAGGTCTGATTTCGTTGTATGCGGCGCCGTCGACTTCTGTGTTGGCAGGTTGGGTTTCAGGTACTGCCAGCTGCCCGAGTTGTTACGCTGGGCGGTGGCAGCGGGGCTGCGACGATTGGATCCCCACTCATCGAGAGGCCCGAGTGGGCGTTTGTACGGTGATCCGCATGCCGCAGGTATGCCTCATTCCAATCCACATCGCTGTCTCGTCCGCATCCTCAATTCGTCCTTCACCTCACTAGGCCCGGTGCACTCTCCTAGCTTCCTCAGTCGGACCAGCTTCCCATGGTGCACGCAAAACCCTCGCACTCAAGGTCAAGCCCCTTCCCCAGTTTGCGTCACATTGCGGTGAAAAGAATGTGACCTCTGCATCGTCGAGAAATTGGATCACCACCTGTACATTGCTTGTGTATGCTATCGTTGCTTTTCGCGTTGTGGACACTATGTGTGTACGAACTCGTACGGACCGAGGAAATGTATCGACTACACCAGAAATACATCGCTCATGCTTCCACTATCCCGACGTTACATGAGACTACATCAGTATATGACGCTATTGTGGACAATTATAACTGCTTGAGAGGAGCATCGGCAGTGCCGCTCTCATACTTGCGAACAGGCTCATGATAATCGTCACGACTGTCGTCCTTGAATGCCTCGACGTCCTCTGAATCCATCATGCCCGCGACTTTGTCCGCCTGCCATTTTTTGAACGCGAATCCCGGACCCGAGTGCGAGTAGTCCTTCTCATTCGCCTGATCCTTGTGGTACTTGACCTGCGGAAAGTCCGACTCCGCGGTATCCGGGTCAAGGGAGAGGGAGACGATGGCGTTGATCGTGGTTGACTTCAGGTTCCCCGGGAATGTCCACGTCTGCCCCAAGGCCCAGTCAGCTTCCCCCACATTCCACGCCTCATATACAGGCTCCAGCCTCGCAGAAAGAAATGGACAGACTAGCGCACCTGCTCGTTCTTGAACTGGATAAGCTCCCGGTCGTTGCGGACGACCTCGTACCCCTCGTTCACGCTGCGCGCGAACAGCTTTGGGAGCGCGAACCACTGCCCGGCCATCTTGTAGCGGTCGTTCGCGTACACGAACTGGTCATGGTATACGCAGTCACGGGTGTAGCGCTCCACGCGCCGCCGCGTCGGCTGGCACGAGTACAGCGCAAGGATGTCGTCAAGAAGAGCCTGTCGTGCGGGCGAGAGGGGAAGCGACTTCGACCGGTCTGGGTGGTAGTCGCCGGAGGTGGCGGTCTGGCGGACCTCGAAGTGCTCGCCAGGAAGGCGGGAGTCCTTGGGTAGTGCGACGCCGGACATGAGACGAGGAAGTGACACGGTCCGGAGGTGGGGAGTGCGAGCGCGACAGAGCATGTAGCCGTTGAGCAGGCAGAGATAGGGTACTCTTATACCAAGCTCGAGGAGCTGACTCCATGACGCGGAGGGTTGAGGTCATAGCCGCGATCCCTGAAGCAAGCTCGAAGAGTTGAGGCGTGAGCGCTGACGTCAAAGATGACACGAATCCCGCCATGATGACAAGCATACAGACAGCATCGACCAACGAGCGAGAGGGGGTGGTGGTCAATCGGTGAGAAGCTTCAAGTTCAAGCAAACGGGGAGCGGAACGCGACGCGTCAAACACGGATCACGTGTGCGCGTGACAAACAAAGCCACACGCGTCTCGGGTCGCGAACACATTGCTATCTGCTCCCAGTCCTCCTCCTCCCTCGGCATGGCGGACTCGTCCGCTAAGGCCAATGGCAAGCGCACACGCTCACAGACGACGCTTGATACCTTTTACTGCAACTTAGCCGAATCACCACTGAAGCAAGCCCGCTCTCAAGGCCAGAAGAGACGGTCGGAATCCATCGAACCGCCGCCTCTCTCCCAACCGCCGGCCTCGTCTCCCCCTCCTTCTCTACCACCTTCTAGCTCCCAAACTCAACTTGATGCAACCACTCCTCCCTTGAAACGACCGTCTACGCCGGGCAAGGATGCCGCGCTGGCAAAGGAGCGAGATCAGAAGCGACCGCGGCATAACCTCTTCCCCACCAACAAGCTCTCTACCCGCCCCAATGCCCCTACGCCCTCGCCCTCCCCATCGCGCCGCGCACAGTCTGTCCCACCTCCAGTATCGTTCGATGTTACCTCCGACGTCCTTCCCCTTCTCGATCTCAACATGGTGCCCCCATCCCCGCGCCGGTCTCCCCAGAAGCTCCGGATCGCGTCCCTCCCGCCCGACCACACTCCCAACCCCAAGAAAGGAACCCCAGAACTGGTGACAGAGCCTACCTTTGTTTTTGAAGAGATGACCCTGGCACGGAATGAGGTCTCGGAGACGCTCCCCCCGAAGACACCAGAGTCGCCTCTCACGCCGTTACCACATGAGGACGACACCATGCAGGGCATCACATCCGACCCGGTCACGGACATGGAGGACGAGCCGACACCGCGCGCGAAGCCTCAGGTGCCCGTCAAGCCCGCGAAGTCGATGCTTGGCGTCGCTCCTGCACCTCTCACCCTCCGACCCGCACCGACGCCGCGCAATGCGGTCCCGGGGCCGAGCAGGGCGAGCAAGCCGCCGTCCAGCATCGGGATAGCGAAGCCGCCTTCGGCGAACACGACCGCAAAGCCACCCTCAACGACTGCGACAACTGGCAAAGGGGTGAAGGGCCGGATGAGGACGCGCCAGGCGCCGAACTCCACGGCGGTCGCGAAGAAGGTGAAGCATCCGGGTGACTCGAAGGCTCCTCTGGGTAAGCGGCCCATTCCAACCAAGAGGGCGACGGGGAAGGCCCCGGAGCCTCCGGTTTCTGATATCTTTGCGGACCTATGTGAGTACTGTTTTTGTAATTAGACTGGCTCCCCAGAGACACTGCCCGCGATAATGGCCGGAAAGCAACCATTTTATTGGTAGGCAGAATCTCACTTGCCCGTAGTCACAATCGATTACGAAGCTGAGGCATGCAGTGGTGTTTGCTTGAGCAATGCGGTGCATATATGCACAATCAACCCGTGTACTATGCATTACAATTCACAACGACTGACGAATGGACTACAGTGAAAGCCAGCTCTCCGCGAACCAAGCGTGCCCGGTCCCCGGGCGCCGCATCTTCCAATCCACCCGACTCTCCAGAGGGTACTCGGCTACCGGGTCCTCACATATCTTCAAATTCAAGCTCATCTCAGCACACATCTATGCTCCCACAAATATCTCGTCCCCGTCCATCCCTCATACCCCAGCCCACCCCAAGAGCGAAGTCGGTCCAGCCCTTGCAACCTCAACCAGACTCGAAGGATGCCGGACCCAGAAGGAGACCAAGATCCAACTCGCAGGCTTCGCGGTCGTACGCGCTGCCCACCTCAAGCTCAGTCGCGAAGGTGTCGGCCACTCCAAGCAAGCCACTTATTGTTGCACCGAACAGCTCGAGCAGCACCATGGAGACCGCTGTACGAGTCCCGGCGGGGCCGTTTGACTTCACGTACAAGTCTGGGCCGATGATCACGTCGACGCCGAAGCCGGGTCCTAGCAGAAGCCGAACCCCCATGCAGTTCGGGCTCAAGCCCGCCACCTTTGACCCTCCCTCTGCGTCCGACACAGATCAGTCGGACAGTGAGCTGGCGACGTCAACCCCGGTCCCTGCTGCTGCGCCGGGGGCGCCGTCGGTGGCTCTCGCACCAACACCAGCATCACTACCGGAATCGGCATCGCAGGACGGACTTGCGAAGCACAAGGCGGGCGCGCAAAAGACGTTGGACGGGTTCTTCAGGATCTCGACACCGTCAGCGTCAGCGTCCAAGACGTCCGAAAGCTCCGCGGCATCAGCGGGTTCCACAGCAGTTACCTCAGAACCACCTGCTATCGAGGACAAGATGGTGCAAGCGGAAGATCAGGCGGAGACGTCGACCCAGGACAAAGAGGCGGAGGTACTTGCCCCACAGCCTGACCTTATATTCAACACGGACGCCTTCACCATCGACAGCGGATTCCAAGCCCCCGTTGACCTCGCACCTGCATCCGCCGAGGATGCTCCTCCACTTGAGTTGGCTATCCCCAGCAGCCCCACCCCTGACATGGAGATAGAACCCCTCTCTCCTCTTACGGACACGGAATCGGACGCGGACCCTCCGACCGCACCTGCCCCGGTGGCCAAGGAGACCAACGATAGCCTGAATAGGTTGAATTCGATCCTCCAACGCGTGAACGACCCCGCACGTCCCCCGCTCACACGACCCAACACCAGCATTGGCTTCAACCGTAGCTTGTCAAGGAATTCCGACAGCGAGGGCTCGTTCACGAGACTACGCGCAGTAGACGATGCGCTCCCGGTTAAAGTTAAGGGCAAGGGCAAGGAGCGGTTGAACATGCGGACTTCGACGACGACAAGCGCAGTCCCGACTCCTTTGGCGAGGGGCAAGGGCAAGGACCCGCAGTGGGACAGAAGAAGCTTATGCAAACGACCCTCATGCTCCCCCCACAAGTCCCGGCTGGTACTCGCCGGGGACTGAGAAGCTCCGCGAAGGTCGTTCCCTCAGCATCGGCCTCATCGAGTAACGGCGCGATCGTCGCGGATGGTTTGGCGAAGGTGCGCACAGATACTCTTATAACGAGCTGCTGGCACTCATGGCAGTGCGGTGTAGGCTATGATGGCCGCGGCTGGGCCTTCGTCTGGTACAGCTGCGCCCAGGATGGGTTTCGCAAAACCGACGGGCTCAAGCCTTGCCAAAGAAGTGCAGCGTCCTGCGCTCGGATCGAGCTTGGCCCCCACCAGCGGGCTGCGCTTCGGTGTTGGTACCATCGGCGGCGGCATGTCTGGTGCAGGTCGTGGCTTGTTATCCCTCAGAGGACACGGCGGCCGCGTTACCCAGAAGGTCAGCAAGCCCAGCGCTTTGTCAACGGTCATCGGGAGCCCGGTCAAGGGCGGCGGGCGAGCGGGCGCCGCAGGAGACGATGTGCCGATGGAAGACGCGGTGACCGAGGAGTCAGGTGCTGAGCCTCTAGAGGAGCGGAGTACGAAGGACAAGATTGACGAGTGGCTGAGGAACGCGCCCAAAGACCTTCTCAAAGAACTCGACGAAGCCTCCGGCAACGAAGTCTCCGACAACGAAGCCGAGCCAGGGGCTACAGACCCTGCCGCCGATGCGGGTCCGTCAGGGTCGGACGTGGGCGCAAGTGACGTGGAGTTGGCCAAGAAGAGGGCGAAGGCGAACCGACGCGCAAGCATCTCCCACCTGCTTGCGCAGAGCTTGTCTGCGGTTCCGCAAACTTCTGCGTCTGTGCTCGACGTGAAGGGCAAGGGTCGCGCGGTCAGCTCGTCGTGGCTCGTCGGGCAGACGGTGCAGGCCCCAGACGCTGCGGCAGCCTCCGAAGAGGCGCCGGCGCCGGCGCCACCCCAGCCAAGACCGCACTCGCGCGCGACGCGGCTAGCAACGGGGGCGTTGTCGACGCCGCCGAAAGGATACAAGGAGCCGTCGCTCAGGAGCTCGTTGAACGGACCTGACGGCGGGGGTAGCGCCGAGAAGAAAGCACCGCCGGGTGGAGCTTTGGGCGACTTCTTGAAGGACTGCCGGGTATTCGTGGACGTATCGGGCACGGAGGACGCGGGGTCTCTGTTCATCGACATGTTGCGGCATATGGGCGCGAAGGTGAGTTTCCGACTGCTCCATGGACCGGGGCTTTCTTCAGCGTTGATGATGGTGCATGGGCAGATTGCAGCGAAGGTCGGCTCAAGATGTACGCATATCGTGTTCAAGGATGGGAGCCCGACGACGCTTTCGAGGTATCGGTAAGTCGTCGCTCCAATTTCTTTGTATGGATGAATGCTCACGAGACTGCGGTAATAGAATGCTCGACGGTCCTAAGCCATTCGTTGTAGGCGTCAGTTGGGTCGTCAAGTGCGTCGAAGAACACAAGCGGGTGGATGAATCTGCATACCTCGTAGACGTCGATAGGATCAACGTTGCTGGTTTCACTAAGGTCTGTCATTGTTCGCCCCCTCAGAGTTAACCGCAACTAACACAGCGTGGGGTGTGCAGAAACGCAAGTCGATGTTGCCGAAGCAGTACTCTCCAGTGAAACCTTGGACCTCACCAGACAATGCTGACGCGTCTGGTTCCGAGTTGCTACCTAGTCTTGGGAACGCCGCGGAGGGCGCAGCGGATCACTCCGCTGATGTGTCGAGTGAGCTTACCGTCATATGTTTCTCAAATGGTGAAGCTGACATGCTGCCCGTGTTCACAGTGGAAACCGACCCAGATACCAGTATGCGGACACAGGCTGTGGATGATGAAGACTCGTTGCCTCCGCTAGAGCGGGCTCGCCGGCGGAGGAGTATGCTACCCACTCGCTGATATTTTGTGACATAGCACTAATATGTTTTTATGTACGCTTTGCGACCTTTACGAATCTGATCACGAGTTGGGGAGCATTAGGGGCACAGCATCGACGGGCCGCGAGGCTCTGCTCGTCCAGATGACCGGGCCGTTCAACATGAACGTACCTCTCAGCTGCCCTCTACAGGCCCCGAATCTGACTCTGTCGGAAAGCTATCATTAGCTCGGGATAAGTGACTGGCTCTGCTCGATTATTTCGTCGCCTCCTTGCCTCCTGTCCTCATCTGTGATAGGAGTACGCTGCACGATGGCGGCCGATATCCCATCCTTCACGCTGAACACGGGGTACAAGATGCCATCCGTAGGCATGGGGTACGTGCGATCCGTCTGATCTGCAAATAATCCACTTGCTGAGCTACTGAGTGTAATCTGGCAGGTGCTGGCTCGGTCCGGCTGGACACGAGGAGACCGTCGAGCAAATGTGCAAGACCGCACTGGAGGTACATTCTAATCACCCCTCTTCTCGCGAAATCAGTTTGTTCACCTCGATCCCATAGGTCGGATACAGGCACATCGACACCGTACGTGTCTACCTCATGCGCTCCCGCAACTTGATATTCAACCGGTCCCCACACAGGCTGCCGGGTACTTTAACGAAGCCGCCGTCGGGCGTGCGATCCGTGCCTCCAGCATCCCGCGCGCGGACATCTTCGTCGTCACCAAGCTCCCGAACGGCGACCACGGCCGCGTCGCCGCGTCCTTCGCGGAGTCGCTCGCAAAGCTCGGGCTCGACTACGTCGACCTCTACCTCATGCACTGGCCGCAGGCCGCAGGCCCCGACGGCGCGACAATCCCGCGCGGCACAAGCCCCACGTTCGTCGAGACATACAAAGAGATGGAGAAGCTGCTCGCCACGGGCCAGGTCAGGAGCATCGGAGTTTCGAACTTCTCTGTCAAGAACCTGGATGAGCTGCTGAGCGCGACGGACGTCGTGCCCGCAGCGAACCAGGTTGAGGTGCACCCGTGTCTACCGAGCGTGGAGCTGATGCAATACTGCGAGAGCAAAGGGATCTTGGTGACTGCATACTCGCCTTTGGGTATGTATTATGAGAAGTTTAGAGTGGATATTGTGGCTAATAAGGTGAATCCCAGGCCGACCGAAGGAATACGATGGGAAGCCGGTGTTTCTCGAGGACCCGGATGTGGTGCGAATCGCAAGCGACCGTGGCACGACCCCAGGGCAGGTTGCTCTCAGCTGGGGTGTCCAGAGGAGGACGGCCGTGATTCCCAAGAGCGAGAATGCGGGACGTATCAAACAGAACATCTCGGTTCGTCGTTATCCCCGTGTCTCGCTTAAACGGGATGGTGATTCTTTGCGCAGCTCGTGACGCTTAGCGCGGACGACATGTCAACAATGGATGCAATCCATAAGAAACCAGGCTTGCATCGATCTCTGCTTCGCTATCACCTGAACAGCAAGGATGGCACCGTGTTTGGGTGGACGTACGAGGACATGGGATGGAACATGACCAAGGGCGGAATTGTGGCGCAGTAGTTGGCAAGACTCATGTGCGTGTAATGAGTCACCAACTCAAAGTCGGTGCTGTGTTGGGAAAAATTAAGCCGCTACCAGGGTTCGAACCTGGGTCTTGGGAATGAGGGAGTCGGGGCGCCTCGCAGAACCGAGGCTCCTCGACTCTATCAAAATCCCAAGTGATAAACCACTACACTATAGCGGCGTTGCGTGGGCCCTTGTTACTGTACTACAGATACGTTCTGTAGGGTCCATCCTCATGCGCTTCGAATGGCTCCAGGGATGCTCTCGGCCAATAAAACTTCTAATTGAAAGAATATAAGTGTAGCTACGAGCTAGAGTAGGTGGTGGATCCTCGAATACATCCGTGTGGAGGGCACCCCTGCTCACCACGAATGAAACTATCACCTTGCGGGCGGAAGCGAATACTTGGCAACGCCATCTACCGCATCAGTCACTATCTTAACATACCGCTTGATAGCAGCAACCAAGGGGGCGACTGGCGGTGGCGGAAGTAGCTCCTCAAAGGGCGTACCCACCGGAAACCTACGATTCTAGGTCAACCAGCGGGCACGCGTGCTGCGAGGGAGAAGAAATACATACCCGTTATTTACGCAGTACACGTCTGCGTCTTCGAGGTGCTTAGTCGCCTGGAGGAGGAACCGAGTGGCCATTTCCCCCACCTTGTTGTTCTCCGCAGCCTCGGTCTCCGTCATCTCGTAATGCCACGGGTGTGCGCGTAAGGATGCGCGGCAGTGGTCGGCGTAGGAGGGATCGCGCTCCATGAGGAAGTGAGGGAAGTATCGGACAAGGACGTCGGCGAGAAGAAACTCGTCGGCTTCGGGGTCGGAGCTGCGCCAGATGTGATGGACGTGCTAAGATGTAGGGACGAATGAGGAGTGAGTCGATAACGGGAATGCGCGAAGGGACGGGACGTACCAAGAGGCAAGCGCCATTGACGACCTCGCGGTATACCCTACGTTGAGCAGGCGGACGTGAAGGACGGACCAGATTCCCTAAAGCATCCCGTGTTTCCGAAGAGAGCGTGCTATCGGTGCAAAGCGCATGTTGGATGGTGGCTATGGCGATGCCGCGCAGGACTTCGAGGTGCGCGAGGAGGCGCAGGAGGTTGGGTATGTCGCTGAGCAGAAGAGAAGGCAGGAGGATACTACGGATGGCATGAGCGAGAAACGGAAGAGCCGGACAGGTATCCTGAGGAGCATGGGGGAGAACGTTCTTCACTATGGCGTCTTGTGTTGGGAGGTGAGAGGAAGATGGGCGAACAGTGCGAATGGACACTGACCATACACGCGGCGAGTGATACCATTAAAATCTTCGTATTCATCGTCTTTGACTAATTGAAGTCGTGAACCGAGCCGGGCAACATAGTCTTCCCCCAACGATCCAGGCGAAATCATCGAGGCAGCCATCAAAGAGCAAGGATTCAGCGCGCGACTCGGATCGACACAACTTGAACTTCAGCTGTCACGGTATGCGACGCGGTCACGTGGCTCCCGTGCTGTCACAAAACTCTCTACAACAGATGTCACAGGTACATAGGAAATCGTAAGTTCGTTCATGAGATTAGCAGCGAAGCGGCGGGGCACCGTACAGTACAAGTCCATATAATGATAACTAGCGGGGCGTCCGGGTCGTCTACCGCATCCACATCTACGTCCACATCAGCGGGCACAGAAACAGTCCTCGTCCTCGCTCAATAGCCCGACGGGCGCGCACCTGTCTTCGTGGTGTCGTATGCTCGTATGAGCCGCGCCTGGTCCTGACGCGACGCGTTTTCCGTCTGGCTGAACGCGAACCCACGATTCCGCCGCATGCGCTGCACCGCGCGCACCTTCTTGATCGCCTTCTGGAACCTGCGAGATCGATGAGAAAAAGGCGCGTAACTGGCATGCGGGAAGATACGCACTGTTCTTGCCTAGGACGATAATCCGGAATGTTGTACTTCTGGATCTCTTGCGCGATGTGGTACGTCTCGGGCAGGTACGTCCGCTTGTAACTACGGTCACTGTGTAAGTATACTGCGTAACGGGGATCGCGAAGAGCACTTACTATTTCCACACAAAGTCTCGGGTGAGACAGAGGATCGGCACGAGCAAGAGGACGAAGTAGAACACAAAATCTGACCACAAACGTGGGACGATGTTGGCGTACTCTGTCGAGAAACCAATCGCGGGCGCAACCAAGGCGTAGAGCGGGAGGAAAGCCATCGTGAAAATGAAGGAACCAGGAATTGCGGCGACAGTGTACTTGGTCCACAAGCTAATGAGATGAGACATTAGAATGACCAAAGCCAAGCTCAAACGGGAATGACGCACTCAGATATCAATGCAGCTTTGCCGAGGACCGTCAGGAGGACGGCAAGGTACAACATCGTTCCCCAGAACCAATGACCTGAGTCGTATCCGGTAGCTTGCTTGAGGTCGCCCCAGAAGAGGATGATGGAGAAGCCAAATGTGATCTGCAGGAGTGCATCAGCTAACGCGGTTATCTTAGATGTAAGATCGTAACATACAACACTGTGGAACAACGCATTGCCAACCCAGAGCCAGAACTGCGTACGCGTGAAGAACGCATTGCGCTGACCGAGCATGTACAGTTGGGGGTACCGATCGAGGATACGGGCCGAGACGAACTGGTCGAAGACACCGATGACGAGTGGCGGGAGTACGGTGAAGACGACGTTGTACAACGAAAGTGTCCACGACTCGTAGGCAATTTGGCCGGAGAAGTTGTTGAAGAATGAGAACTGCATAGACTTGTCAGACGGAGCCCGAGTATACTGAAATTATGGCATACCCAAAACTGCGTCATGTATAACACAATGTTCTTGTAGAAGGAGTCTAAATATGGCGGGTTGGACACATCCTAATGGAGATGCATTCATCGACTCACATAGCAAAAGCTTGGACAGACGGGTGTAGCTCCACGATCCATGGACGAGCAAGAGCTTCTTGAGGAAGCGGAACTGCGAGATGGCCACATCCGCAGCACGAGCAGCTTGCAGACCCTGTTGCCAGCATAAGCAAGCATCCCATGAACAACAGATGGAATCTACGTACTTCAACGCCAGATATACCGACGCCAACGTGCGCTGCTTGGATCATACTGACGTCGTTAGCACCATCGCCGATCGCCAACAGGATAGCTTTCTGGTTCTTCTTGACGAGCTTCACGACAAGTGCCTTCTGGAGCGGAGAGACACGACCTACAAACGGAGGTTAGGTCGATAGAGATACACTATTGAGGCGACTCACAGCAGATAACAGCTTTGCAAAGAATGGCGAGCTCGAGGAAAATCTTCGAAATATCTTTCTCAAGCGCGAAAGCGAGACTCTTGCCATCTGCAGCGCGCCGAGTCAGTCAACATTGTGCTTGTAAGCCGTGACACGCACCGATGATGAGCGCTAGATCTTCCTGGTCACCCTCGGAGTTGCGTTGGCTCTTGATCGCGTTCAAACGCTTGCTGAGGAACGCTTCTGTCTCATGGGCGGTTTCTTCGTTGACGATAACCTAGCACGCATGTAAAAACGGAACAGGTCGAAACGACGATACGTCCTACTCACCATGTTCATGGACTCAGAGATCAACCTGCATGACATGCCAATGTTGATTGCAGTTTCTTGCCTGTCGCCCGTGAGGACCCATACCTAACCAGCTATATAAGCTATCCACTCAAGGACGCGCCCCCAAGTTTACACACCTTGATACCGGCCATCTGAAGCGTGTGGATAGTGTCTGGGACACCGTCCTGCAGTTTGTCCTCAATCGCGGTCGCACCGAGTAGGAACATGTCACGCTCAATGAGTTCTGCGGCCTTATCGAGCGCATCACCACGGCCATTGATTGTTGCCGCGGCTTGGTCATAGATCGTCACCCACTGCTTGTATTCGGCCTCAGGGATGTCGCGGTACGCGATGCACAGCGTACGGAAACCGTCAGTGGCGTAATCCTGTGTTCATACGAGTGAGGTGAGCGGGAGAATAAAAGGAGAATTCAAGGCGACAAACCTCAAGATGAATCAGTGTTTTCTCAGTGAACGGTTGCCCCTCAGAGAGACGCTCGAGAATGACGGTATCCGCGCCCTTGCAGAAGAGCTTGATCTTGCCATCCGAACAGCGGACTACAGTGGACATGCGCTTCCGGTAGAGTTGAACTCGCAGACGTTGAGAATTTCAAACTCCTGCGCCTGCCCGTGGATGTTGACAAAGACTGACTTCGGCTTGCGGGTCTACGTCGCGGAGTAAGTAGCGGAGTACGCCTCCGACAAGTAGGTGTGCAAAGCCAGAACATGAACTCACGTGGAACTGATATCCAAGCAACTCGGCCCCGGAGACAAGCGCGGCTCGTCAGGGCTCGACGCCTGGTAGCGCATCTTGCCCCTCGTGAATCTCAGGGATGACGGTGTGACAGACAGCAAGGAGGGTTAGGAATTCGTTCGCGACCGCAACCTGGGGGTCTACGCTTGTGCCGACGTCCACGAACGGGTTGGCGCCGCCCGAGACCATGGCTCGCAGGTCTGCAAAGGAGCGCCATGCCTCCTTGTCGTCGTCGCCGTCTCCGCGGTGGCTCTCGTCAACGACGTCGGCGTAGGCGACACCTCCAATTGAACAGAAGCGGAATTCCATCTCATTGCAGGTAAGTGTTCCGGTTTTTGTCGGAGAAAACATACTCAATCTGGCCGAGCTCCTCGACAAGGGAGGAAGTACGGCATAGCGCCGGGGTGTCCGTCTTAGCGTAGTACATGTCCAGGTCGGAGTTGATCAGCTGGGCCTGCTGGAACTTGACGACTTCCATGGTGACGATGAGCGAAATAGGGATGAGGTTGTTGTAGAGAATGATGAACGTGAGGATGTCTAAGCGCAATGGTTAGAAAGGTAATACATACGGACCACAATGTCCTAACCTTCAATGAAGCCCTTCGCCCGCCCGGAAATTGTCGAAGATTCAAGTAAATACCATTGTTGGCCCGAGAAAAACCACTGCATGGAGGTTAGGGGTGTGGTGCAAGACGCAAAGACATCGCTCACAGTACGGATACTGCTTCCAATGGTGGAACCAAGGGACAGGGCCAGAAGGAATAGGAACAGGAAGATGATGTGCACGTTTACCTGACGTTCGACGGAAGTACGTTTGATGGGAGCAGCACTGCGAGGCGTCAGATAGGGGTGGGTAGGACTGGGTAGGGGACTCACGTTGCATTCCGCATCAACTTCGTCTCATGTCCCGTGAAGACAACCAATCCGTACGCCCATGGCGTATTCCTGATCTGCGCGCCTCGGAGAAGGAGCTGGTCTGGACCGAGCGGGATTTGTTTTGGGACTCCACCAGCAGTTACGAGGTCGATGGTGCCTTCGTAAGTGTAAAGCGAATTGTTCGGATGTTCAGACCTCAACGTGCCGTGCAGCTGAGTCACGAGGTGCGGCGCAGTGAAGGCTGACGTTTGTGGTGAGGCCTGCTTGATCTTCAGATTCGTTTCGCTGCCATGCGGTAAGGGATGAGTGTTGAACCGGTTTACGAATGAGAACGAGATAACGCACCCATCCAAGTTTGATGTCTCAATATAGCAGAAACCCTCGGCTCACTGGACGCGATCAAGAGGACGTCTGCGGGGATGAAGTCATCGCTCTCCATACGAATCACATCTCCGACCATAATGTCCTTCCATTTCTTGTCCGCAAACGTTCCATCCGATTGCAGCACTTTCGCGAGGCGCGAGGTTTAGTTCCGAGTCTGATTGGTGCCGTTTCTAAAACAAGTGCGGGGATGAGGGACATCAGCGTCTTGTGGGACTGAGCCGGAGACCACAGCCATGCACAGCCGAGAATATATCAAGAGCGCCGTCCACATAGTGGTCCCATCGCTGACGGGAACACTGGGAAATGACACCCAGTGGCGTGTAGGAGGACGCGGGGAGATCGCGAGGGTGGGAGGATGATAGAGGGGTGCGTGCGATGGGCAGTGAAAGCACTCACCAGGTCCTCCTGCGTTTCCTTGAATGCCGACGCTAGAAGTACAACGGAGAGCGGAGCAATGGTAGTATAACGGTTGGTGGGAGAAACATCCGGTATTTGTTGAATGAGGGCGGTGAAAAGGAAGAAGAGGTTGGCATATTTCGAGAATTGCTCTGCGTGAACCAAGGTAAGCACAGCGGGCGATGAGAAAAAATAGAGAGGGCGCACCGAAGAGGAATTTGGGGACGAAGGTAGCGACGTTGTATTTGGAGGTGGAAACGTAGTTGTTGCAGAAGTTCGCGTTGGCGTCAGGGTTATTGAGGGCGACGTCGCGGGTACCGGTCAGAACCTGCTCCTTCTTCTGCCATGGCCATTTGAGCGACTTGAGCGACTTTGCGAACGAACGCGACGGTTTACGCGCGTGGGTGCGCGTAGCGGAGGAGGGGCCGGGAAAGGAGGCAGAGCCTTGGAAGGGCTTCGCGCCCGGCTGGTCGTCGTCGAAGGACCACTGGTCGGGTTGGATTGTCTGGGGAATAGAGAGCTGAGAGTGGCCAGCTAGCGGCGCGGCCGAGCGCGCAAGAGGGAGGCCGCTTTCCTTGGAGGCCATCGCGGGCGAGCGACCAAAGGCAGAGTCGGGTTCGTCCTCGTCATCGAAGAAAGGGTCGAGAGCCTGGCCGGTGTTAGGGGAAGAAGCGGGAGGATATCCGGAGTTCGCGGGCTGATACTTCTGGCGCGAGGCGGGGTTTGCCTGTGATACGAGGCGAACGAAGTCGTCGCTCATCGTATCCAGCGATGAGCTTGAGGAAGGCGGCAACGAGGTCGACGGCGGGAACGGTGAGAGACTAGGCGCCTGCAACGGCCACTACCCATCGCCTTCCCGGCACGTGCCGGCAGGTTCACTGCCCACATCTGGAGCATCTACGGTACAAGGTCTTAGAAAATCTGAGATTGTTGAAAGGGGCCGTATTCCATGCTCGTGACCTCATTGTACAGTAGAGAACAGCATGGAAACGCAATCATGACATGACCGAGACAGAAGAACGGAAGCAACTAGGCTCAGCGCTAGCGCCCATGTCCTCACTGTACGCTCACGGCTCGACCGATCGAGTGAACGCTCTTGCTCCACAGTCAGCGCATATTCTCATCGGGAACAGGCCCATAAACGAATGTGTGAATGCATGCACCTTCTTCAAGGACTTAAGAGTGCGATCCTAGCCTATCACACGAACAAACAAAGCTGGGGCACCTAGGATGATGAAGGAGTGCTGACTGAGCGCCGCAAGCAGAGCCGGGGTACGAAGGCCTTAGCCTGCCTGTCTGAGATCGACCCCACACTCCCTCTGGCCTCCTCTAGGATTATGGTATCTGGAGGCATCTTCGGCATGTACGCGCGTTCGCTCCCTGCAGCCCTCTCACGCGCGGCCCCGGCTTGGTTACATATAGTCCGCGCGTCGCCCCACCTCGCGCTCCGACAGCGCCGGCTCGGTCGGAAAACAAACTGCCCAACTGTCCTTTCGTCCACCTGGTCAGCATGCCCGTCAGCTGAGACCCCACTCTCCCTCTGGCCTG
>NW_025954639.1:0-18454 GCF_022376455.1 Epithele typhae
TCGCCCACCCACGCTTTGTGAGCGTCACCCAGCGTTCGCAGTCGCTTGTGTTCCGGACCAGTGTACTCGTATGACTGTCCTCGGTCTGTGCGGCATGAACACGCGTATGGGTTCATAACGCGCTCTGCTGTGCAGGGCTCCCCGGTGCATTATATAGCAACCTCTCCCGAGCCTCAGCTCCACAAATCATCCTTGGACTCCTCCCGCCCGCTTCCTTTCCGCCTCCCACCCAACGGGCTCCTCCATAATGATCGATGGCGATCCGATGCTCAAGAACCCCTACGAGTTCGAAAAGCCTCAATTCCAGCCCGAGCCAAACACGCCCGACTCCGAGCTCCCTCCTCCCTCGTACTTCAGCCGTCCAGGACCGTCCTCCTCTACCCCAACCTTCTCGCCCACATCCGCGCGCTCCCAGTCTTTCCCCTCCCCCGCGTACGCCCCGTCCCCCGACGGCACGCCCGGCCCTCCGCTCTCCGGCGACAACGTCAAAGGCTTCATGGGCCACGTCAAGAACTTCGCACCCGGGAAAGCCCCCAAAAAGCTCCTCGACCCGCCTCCGGAAAGCTTTGCGCGCTCACCGCCCCTCGGGCCGTCGTACGGGCCGTTCCCGCTGCTGCTCCTGGTCGGCAAGGGCACAACGCTCGACCGCGGCTTCAACTACGCGCCCCCGGAGCTGCCCGGGCTCGGGACGGTGGGGGCGGTGCCGGTGCCGCACCCGTTCGTAGATCACGACGTGAACGAGCAGGACTGGCGGCGGTTCGTGCACGACGTCCGCCTCGCGGGGTCGCTATCGCCGATGAACCGGGTCGTGGCCGGCCTCGCGCCGCTCGCGCTCCCGGGCGTGGGCATCATCTTTGGTGAGTGGGTGCGGGCGGTGGCGCGGGCGGCGGCGCGCTGACTGCA
This sequence comes from Epithele typhae, assembly GCF_022376455.1. Taxonomy (NCBI): domain Eukaryota; kingdom Fungi; phylum Basidiomycota; class Agaricomycetes; order Polyporales; family Epitheliaceae; genus Epithele; species Epithele typhae. Next base: position 904 of record NW_025954639.1, read on the forward strand.
GTAACCGCGGCCGGGCAGGGTTCTTCATCGTGAAGGGCATCGACAGCGTCGTGAAGCGGAACAAGAAGGGGCCAGTGTCGCAGCTCATCGACCATTGGAACCACGTAGGTCGCGTTCGCGTTCGAGCTCGCGCGGAGGGCGCTGACGGCTCGTTGCGCTAGTTCTTCTTCCACCCGCGGTGCATCCATGTCTCGATCTCCCAAGGCCCGCCGAAGGACCGCAATGGGAACAGGGACCCGGCGATGGGCAAGGACAGCAAGTGGCGGCTGGTTGTCACGTATCGCGCGTACGTCCCGGAGTAGGTGCTGTGGGTTCGCTTGTACATTGGCTGTATGTAGCGGCCTTCTCGATCAACGTCCGCGTACTTTCTCATATCGTGCGTATCGGTATTAGTGGTATATCATACCCAATAAGGTTGGGCTCAGTCACAGCCCGCCCCATCACGTGATCAAACTGCGTCCGTCTGGGTGGAGGATTCATTGTAAACCATGTACTTTTCTGAATGAAGCATTTTCTCCTGGTTTGTTTCCGGAGGATTGTACCAATAGTATTTGGCTACAACTCCCTGGAGCTCCTTTTGGCGAGAGAAGGCGGGAAAGGAAGTGGCATCGTGAGCGGTGTCGCAGACGAGCGCAGTTCAGGCGTCAATAAAAGCGCCAGGAAATGGAGTTTATTGAGTACGCCTGTCAGAATGACATTAGCATACAACTATAGGTCGAGTTAGCACCGCAAAAGCGTCCAGGTTGAAGAACCTAGGCAGGTGGATGAAGGAGAAGGTCTTGAAAGCGAGTCCAAACAAGGAAAACCTGGCATGGATATCATACCATCTCTTCAAAACCTCTTATTGAGCTCGCTATGCAGCTCCCGCTGCCACCGGAGCGTGCACTTCAAGCACGCATCACAGGGCTGAACCACGATGTGCACATTCTACAGGAGAGAAATCGCCGCATGCTTATAAAGATATCCCAACTTCAGGCAGCACCTCAGGGGGCCTCAGCTACCGCCCGGGAACACGCCGGCGGAATCCTCCACTGTATTGTTGTCCCCGCGATCCCAAACGACGCCGCCGGAGGCCTCAGCTTCCAATCAGATCCGAAGCATCATTCCGGGGCCACACACGCGACCCGGAGGACGCTTTCAATCAGCGCCCACGCGTGAGGCTACAGAAGCGGGGCTGAAGCTGCTGAATGCACTACTGTGGCCGCGCTCAAAGACGAAGAAGAGGAGATATTTGCCTTTCAAAGCAGGAAACCCGCAGTTGACCCGCAGCTTCACCGCCGTCTCGTGGAGATGCGAGAGTTTCTAGCCATCTATCTGGACGACAGCGCTCTTGTGCGTGGATGGAAGAAGACCTCCGTGTCGACTGCACAGAAGCTCGGCTGCGCGCCAAATCATGCGCGAACGCTTCGCAGGTGGTGTCGGAAGTTTCTGTCAGGCGCAAAGCCCACACTCTCAGCATTATCGTGACGGTCTCAACGGAGCGGAGGCGGCTTGGGCAGCAAAGAAGTATGCTAGCCATTGTGGGCTTCCCCCTAGGGCGATACTTGAGCGCGCGGACATCGCGACACCTGCATAGCATACATAACGTTCATTTGCATGCTTTTATCTACTCGCGCTCCCAGTCACTATCCTGCTGTGTGTTCGGGATGGTGTGCGCGCATTCTGGCGTCTTTGCGGGGGACTTATCTGGCGTCTAGCGCAAAGATAACTGATTTGAGCGCCGATCTCACGTGCTCAGCATAGGGGCGAGCTGTGACTGAGCCAACCTTACATGCTTCAAGAGCTTCCTTCGTGTCCAATACCTCGTCCGTGCCCTCACCTACGTCCTCGAAAATCCTCCCGCGCCTGCATATCCCTGCTGCTGCACATAGCTCCCGCCAGGCTGCCAGTACCGCAACACCAACACCCAGCGCTCGGAGGGCGGCGCCGAGCTCGGCGTCTCTAACGCAGAGCTGATGAGCCCAATGAGTCCCCCGGACCGACGGTCTCGCGCGCTCTCGCGCCGTCCCCGTCCGAGTCGGCCATGGCCACTGCGGGAATCTTCTTGGGCGTACGCAGCCTGCGGTGGGGGAGGCGGTGCGTCCAGGACCACTGCGGCATCGATGTTGCGGTGGTGGAAGAAGTTCTGCGAGAGGCGCGCTACGTGAACGAGATTCCCCAGCGAGCCGCACTGCAGGAAGCCTGGGACGTACGTTGTTCCACTCCCTGAGAACCTCGGTGACCGAGTCCGCGCCCTTCTTACTGTCCTTCGGCGTCCCCAGCTGCGTCGCGAGCTGCCCGAGCTCTGCGCGGGCGCGGGTGTGTGTCAGCCCCTTCCCCTCACCACCGGAAACAACCGAGCGCAAGCAGCGTACTCACGTCCAATCAGCCCGCCGCCGCCGCGCCCGCCTCGTCCCCGCCCGAACCCCCGCCCCAGCCCGAAGCCCCCTCCCGCGCCCTGCTCCGGCGGCGTCGGCGGCGCAAACGCGGTGCGGAGGGCCGGCTCACCCCCGCGCGCGCCCGCGTGCGCGAGGTCGGCGAGGAAGCGCGCCCAGTCCGCCTCCGCGACGTCGTGCGTCCCGAACGGGTGCGGCACCGTCGCGCTCGGCGGGAGGTGCGCGGGGAAGCCCGCGGCGAGCGCGGGGCCGGCGCAGAGGACCGTGAGGGGCTCGAAGGGCCCGCAGGGCATCGCCGGGTTGCGCGAGCGGGTGAAGGAGGCGGAGGGGGAGGAGGAGGGCAGGACGTTGGGGTTCGTTGGATTCGGCGCGGGGGCGTGCGAAGAGGAGGAGGGCGAGGGGGAGTGAGTGGGTGCTGTGACGTAGGGGTTCGTTGGGTTCAGCGGCGCGGGGCTGTGGGAGGACGGAGCGCTCCGAGCGGCGGGGGCGAGGGGGTCGTTGTAGGATGGCGGAGGTTCTGTGGGCGGGTAGAGGAGGGGTTCGTGTGGGTAGGACGGGCCAGAGGCGCGGTCGCGGGTGTCGGGGTAGCCGTTGTAGGAGGACTTGGTGTTTGACATGGTGTCGGGGAGTTTGGTGATCATGTGGCAGGAGTGTGAGGAGAGCGCGAGGTGCGCTCTGAGCACTTATATATGTACGCCCCAAGCAGCTGCGCGCTCACGCAGTAAGATCATTGAATAGCCACAGCGAGCCTACGTACTTACGCCGTGGTGGCAGCGCTCTCACTTCGGGTGCGTTCTACAAAGCCGACGCTCCGCGCTCAAAGGAAAGGATCCTGAGCAAACAGCACCCGGGCCGAGTCTCACTGTACTTAGGCCTCGTCTGTGTAAGGTAGACGCGGCCAGGAACCAACTACCATGACATAAGCAACCCAGGTGGCGTGGGAATGTTTCAAATCTCGCCGGCGAGTCATCGCCTCTTGAGAGGTAGGCAAAACATGTATTCCATAGACATCTGCACACAATCTTTTGCTGCTTCTGTCATTGGGTGGTCTAACTGTACCCTATGCATGTCCCAGATCGCTTCCCAACGGTGGCCAGGAGCCTCTGCGCTTCGCTCAGCACAGTGAGGACTCCCGGGGGGCGTCAAGCTCCTTGGCGTCAACTGGCGCGGGTGGGGCGGGCGGAAAGTTGTCAACCCCCCACCCTGTGTAATGTCCCTTGTATAACCGGCTGAGTCTTCCGTGATGGAGGGATAGCTATCTGTTGTAATGGGAGCTTCAGAGGGCTGGCACATGCAGCAGGACACCGTTCCCATTGCCTTGGCGGACGGTACAAGTCGGGCCGGTACGTCACGTGGTCAGCGTCTACTGTAGACGCCCGTTTCAAACATTTCTCCTCGCCGATTTAAACCGTGCTCAAACACATTGAAACAGTGTTCTGCGACGTTTTAGAACATCTTCAATTATTGGCTAATAACTCGGTCAAAAACGAGAATATCACAAAAATCCTTCCTAGCGTTGAGAGCTAGGGATAGCTACTATCATTGTCAGAGACCAGAATCTTTAAACAAGGGTGAGGGGTGGAGGGGAAAAGGCAGGACAAACGGGGGGCGCCTGCTTATGTCATGGTGGCTGGTTCCTGGCCGCGTCTACCTTATGTCCGTCATTTCGATGCCAACCACGTGCACCACAGCACGCAATTCAGCGATGCGCAGCCCCCGGACCGAGTCGAGGGGCGTCCATCGAGCGCTATCGTGCTATCGTAAGGACGCCAGGCGACCACGCAATGTATGACGACAGATTGGAGGAAACCACGGAAGCATCTCCGAAACCATGCAGTGTAAGGTCTTCGCTAAGCCCTATGTGAACTAGGCGTGGGTCCGTGCTGTAACCCTCTCATCTACGAATCCCGAAGAACGCCTGACGCACTCGCCCACACCCAGCCGGCAGCCGTGCCACTGCAAGCGACGCACAGCAATGCACACCCGTCGAGCTTTTTGACTGATGTGGCACTGCTCATGAGCGCTCATGGTCATGGTGCTATGACAGCAGGCCAGTGATGAGAGGAACGCGTTGATCGGAGAATAGAAATATACACCGGCCTCCAGGATATACACAATGCAGAGGAACTACCTTGCCCGTTCTCACCGGGACACCCTCGTCCGCCCCGCGCTCCTCCCGGGGTCCGTCCCTGACACAGGCCAGAACGGCAGGCGGCGACGGCGGCGGCGCCCACGACACGTGATTAGCTCGCGGCCGCGGCCGCGCTCGGCGTGGACCGCCCCGAGTCGCCCTTGTCCTTGCCGGTGCTGCTCTCCGCGATCGAGTCCGCGAGCTTGACGAGCTCCGCGTCCTGTAGCGGCGCCTTGCCATCCCACGCCTCCTGGATGAGGCTCATCGTGCTCTCCAGGCTCCGTCGGCGCGTCGACGGCGAGGTCATCGTCGTCCCCAGGCTCGCCTGCCGCCCGTGCCCGCGCCGGAAGGGTGACACGCCAGAGATGGGCGACGAAGGGGACAGCGGCGTCCCCGGGGACGGGCCCGCGTCCGAGATCACGGGCGACGGGTTCGAGATGACCTGCTCCAGTGCCGCGACGACACCGTTGGGCGAGATCGGCACTGCGCTCTCCTCGGCCGGCGTCGCGGGCTGGGACGAGATGAGCGCCTTGCCCTCCTCAGTCTCGAGGTCGTACAGCTCGGGCGGCAGACGCTCGTTCTCGATGTCGGACTTTCGGCTGAAGGGAGACATCGGTGAGTGGGTGACGTCACAAAAGTCCGTATTGTGACGTACGCGTCCTCGAAACCGGTAATGGCATCCTTGATGCCCTCCGCTCCAAGAGCAAGCGTGCCGTACGGCAGCTTCGCGGAGCCAGACACGCTCTTGAGCTCGGACACCTTTTCAGACTCCTCACTGTCCATACTTATGAGTCATTATTGTGGGGGCTTGAACAGAAAGAAGACTCACCGCAGGAGGGCGAAAACCCGTGCCATACGTCCAACGGCAAGGATCTTGTTCTTGATGACCTTGCGACGCTCGCCGGGATCTTCCGACGGGGTGGGGGAGATGAGAGTCTCCTCGTCTGATGAGCTCTCCTCCAACTCCTCCTTCGTGCAGCAGTTGAGCATTGCCAACAGCATATCGGTGACTGAACGACATGATGAGTAGGACAGAGTGGTGGAAAAGTACAACACGCACTCTTCTCTCCAACGAACGGCAGACTCCACGTGAATGCGTCCATGAAGTTGGGGAGCCAGTAGGGATGTGGGGTCGCGTTGAACTGGCGGATGTTGAGCACGTTGCTCTCATACTTGAGGATAGCCGCCTTGTTGTTGTAGACATCAAGGTAGTTGGGAGCGGAGAAGAGGGTCATGACGGACGGGAAGCCAGTGGTGCGTGTCTTCCGGTACATACGATATCTGACGAGATGTCAACGTCACGACAAACACTGATTCGTAATAGACTAACCCCGCGTCCTGCGCCTCGTGGGCACGGATGATCGAGAGTAGCTTGTTCCTCTCCAGGAACTGGCATGCGGCTTGGTATCTAGGGAAATCTCAGCGATTACGTCCTTGGTGTCAAGATGGGATCACCAACGTGAAGAAGTACGAGCATCCTCGTACATGATTATGGACGAAACTATCCGACGTCTTCTCTTGGCCGAAATCTTCGACCGGGTCCGACCAGAGCATATCACACATGAGGCCCTGGGTAGGCGGCTCCCGGAAGCGGTCAATCTGCGTAGAGATCACCATTAGTCCTTGCAATTGACGATGATAAGTGCAATACACTGACGTTACGGATATCGTCGAGGGTATTGAGCTCAGGAGACAGACCGCCGTGGATACAGAAGAACTGCTTGTTCATGATCGCAGCGAGTGGTAAAGCACAGAAAGAGTTCATGCATGCGTCGTAAATGCGCTCGGAGTACTTGCGTTTGCCTGTGGTGCCATGAGATGAGGGTTCGCGAGTTCGATGGAGAAGTGGAAGCGCATACATTCGAGTTTAAAGGTGAAGTAGTCAGTCAAGTGGCGGCATTCGTGATTGCCACGGAGGAGGAAGAGGGTTTCCGGGTACCAGATTTTGAGCGACCACAGATACAATACACACTGTACCGGCGTCAGAAATGAAACAGTCGAAGTGAACTATATGACGCGCCTCGATGCTGAAATATCCCCGGTCAACGTAGTCTCCCAAGAAGAGATAACGGGTCGTTTCCGGATTCCCGCCGATCTCAAACAGTTTCATCAAGTCGTACTGTCGATGTAAGGGCGCATCAGTGCGCGGCGCCGAGAGAAAGATACGAGGTACGCACATATTGTCCGTGGATATCGCCGCAGACTAAATTTCATGGTCGCCACAGCGTCGAGGTAGGAAGAATAGAAATTAGAGAGCGTGCGAAGGGGGCGATGGAGTCCAAGAGGGAGGACGCACCGGTCACGGGAGCATCTACATGCAGGAGGTTGGGCTCACTACGGAGGATCTCGGTGCCCTTCTCCAGGATGTACAACGCATGCTCCTCCGATATGCGTCCTTCGCGGTAGAAGTGGTTCTTCAAGAACGCCACGTCTGGCTTTGTGGGGTCGGACTTGGAGAAGAACTGGGCATCGGTCGGGATGCTCATGGCCGGAGCCTGGACCTATCGACGACGGTGGGTCCTCAGTACACCTCGCTACACTCTGAAGTAGTCTCTCAAAGACTCACCTCTTTGACGACACGCTCCTGGGTACTGATCGTGAAGCCATTCTCGAGTTGGTGCTGGGTGAAGTCAATCTCTGGAATGGCTGTCTTGTCCTGGATCTGGCCAATGGCCTTCTGAATCTGAGATTGCGTCCCAGTCATCATGGGGTCGTTTCTCGTCGCTGGGTCGTGAACGAGGGCCGTGGACGGAGGGCAGGACTGCAGTGAGGAAGAGGATGAGTGGAGGGCGGTGGAGGCCTCTTCGGCGGTGCCATCGACGCCCATGCGGCGGAGTTTCAATGTGTTACGCGCGGCTAATACCTTATATCGGCATGACTACAACACACATTATAACACATTGGATCAATAATATTAGGACGATGTGTACGAACGTGCAGTGGGCCGCTGCTACGTGTCATGACCCGAAGTATAGTGGCAACACGTGCTGGGCGACATTGAACCCAAGTAGAGATACTATGTACCCGGTGAGTAAAGGGAGCAGCGGTGCAAGTAGTAGCTCCGTGCGAACGAGGAACGGCAGAGCTACAATCCAATCCGTGAGAGACAGAACATGCCAAGCGGACTTCAGACACACCATTTAGTCCCAAGTACACACCATAGATGTACTGCGCGAACCTGAGTAACGGTAAGCTCATCGCTACAGCTAATGATATCATACACACTCACCCGGCGAGATAGAGCGTGTTCGATATGAACAAGCAAACCCAGTTGTTCTTCAGGATGATCGACACCAGAAATAGTTGGGCGAGGTACAGCGACAGGTAAAATGGGAAGAACGCATTTGTGTGTACGTCAAATGCGTATGCCCATTCCACTCTCGCGTCTCCGGGGGTTGAATGCGAAGGGGGTGAAAGGAGAACGCGATTCGAAAAGAACCTTGAGTCGCAGCCGCATAAGTCAAGAACGCCACAGAGAAATTGTCTCGTACCAGAGGAGGGTGGCGTTGAAAATTCCAACGAGGAGGAAATCACGGAGGATCATGAGAAACGCGAGCATGATAATTTGGCGGATGCTGTATGAGTATACCACCGACCATGCAACTGCAGAGACTACGACCGTCTGAACATCACGATACGCATGAAAGGGTCTACTGTGCTCACCGCATAGACATGCTCCAATGAGAATGAGGATAGCGGGGTCGTCGCGTGCCCAAGTATTCTTCGTTTCTACAAGTCAACGTCAGGCAAGGCTACGGGCAGCTGGAAACGCGACATACGTTTATGGAAGTACACATTGCGATAACTTATATGAAGTTGAGCTCGGTAACGCGGAAGTGATCATGGTATTCACTCACACTCTCTTAGGAGCCAAACACAAGTATGTCAACTGCCATGCGGCTTGCTCGAAGTCCTACTTCCACCTTGTGTCATTCGCGCAGTAGCTATGCCTCAGCGCTGTGTGACGCACCATTTGCTGAAACCGGTGTATCCTTCGGAATATAGGAGGCAGCTTGAACGATGTTGGAGAATTTCGGTGCATACCGTGGTGCATGCCCGGTGCCGGAGAAGTTACTGGGAGGACATCCATGCTTGCGCGGTAGGATGCTTGTGGACCGACAGAAATGGTACCAAAGTCCAAGTGCTGGCTATGGGGAGCCCACCGATAGTGCAGAGAAAGGTGGAGAAGGACAGTGGCGATCCCAGCAGTGGAAGGTCGGTACTAAGGCAGTCACCAGTGTAAGTAATGACGACCGCAGGAGGGGGTAGACGCCCAACTACGCGTGGGAGCGAGATCAACTATTTCAGTCGGAGTTTAGAGGGTCCTGTCACCGCGCTCAGTCCCAGTCTTCGACTAGACCGCTCTTCAGCTCGTCCCATCTCCATTCCCCCCTCCGCCACCCACGATGGCCGACGACGAAGGCGAACGTCTTGACTGGGGCAACGATGATGACGAAGGACAGCATCCCCCCGAGCACTCAGGGTTCGCAGATGAGGACGCAGAAGATGCCGTGTCCCTAGGCGGCGACGACGAAGACGAGCGCGAGTTTTACGCCACGCACGCCGTTGAACACCCCTCCACTTCACATTCCAAGCCCTCATCCGCCGTCGCTCAGCCCCCAAGACGCGAACCCTCGCGCCAATCCGCCACACTCTCTCGGACGCCCTCTCGAGCGCGCGCCTCGCGTTCCCCGACCAGGGAGCCACGACCCCCAACTTCTGCAGGCAAGCCCTCTGTTGTTCCCCCCATCATCCATGCTCTTCCCGCCAAACCCGTCTTCGTCCCGCCCTTGTACGAGAACCCCTCTGAGCCGGGCATCCTGGCCAGTGCGTGGATCCACAGGCACAAGACTAATGGCTCCAACTCGGCGACGCCAGGTCTAGGAGCTGGCGACGTTCTTCCTCCTGACTGGGAACCTGTCCTTATGAAGGAAACAGGAGAGGTCTACTACTACAACGTGAAGACCCAGGCAAAGCAGTGGGAGAGGCCCGTGTTTCCTCCCTCCGGTCTGTCCTCTCCAAAGAAGACCCGCGAGAACGGTGACACTACGACTTCCTCGCGACGGTCTGAGGAGACTCGGGAGGAAGGATGGTCTGCAAGATCTGGACGCGGTCATTACAAAACGGAGCCCCCTCCGTCCGGCGCTACTGATAGGCGTGCACAGCGTGGCGGCGAGCCCTTCTACTCCACGGCCTCCTACCAGCAACCCCGGTCCCGTTCGCCATCCGGTGCCAATACCAGGCGTAGGACTCGGTCAACTAGTCCCCAATGGGAACATAGAGCTCCTCGCGAGTTCTCTCCAGGCGCTTCGGCGCAAGACCACACAATGTGGCGGGATTCACCTCGCGAGTATCAGCAAGCCCGTTCCACAGGAGGATCCGATTCTGGTTTGGCCCGTTCACAAGAGCAGCGCGTTCGTCGGAAGGACGATATAGAACCTCCTCTTCGTCGCCGAAAAGACGAGCTTGAGCGACGCAAGGACGACTTCGACCCTCCGGCTCGCCGCAAAGATGATATCGAGCCTCGGCTGATCCGAAGGGAGGATTACGAGCCAACCAAGCGCCAGCAAAGCACCCTCGAGGTGCCACCTAGAGGCAGAGATGAGATCGCGCCACCGGTTCGCCGAAAAGAAGACGTCGAACCGCGAGCCCGACGAAAGGACGACATTGAGCCTCGCTTGTACCGCAAAGAAGAGTTTGAACCTGCACCGCGTCGCAAAGAGGACTTGGAAGCACCTCGGCGCCGCAAGGATGACTTTGATCCACCTCCGCGTCCCTCCACCAGAGACTCAAACTTCCGCCACCCGAATGACGAGTTCCCAGCAACTAGTACGTTGTTAGCATCCTCCACCCCCGTCTTTCGCCACACTCCTCCCGGGGCGGAAGACATACGCGGTCCGACTGTCTGGTGAAGCCTCGGGAGTTTAGCTTCCCTTCTTCTTCTCTGCGCCTGCCGAGTACCTCTTGTATATACGAACGGGAAGCCCTCGATCACGGATCTGCCGACTCTCCTACATCCCCTATTTCCCTTCTCCATTCCTGTCATCACCTCAATCGCGTCTTTTACGAACCCTTCTTTCCTTCTCTTGCAGGACCTCATTCGCCGCCCTACAACACGCGGGACTCAACACAGTCAAGGCGCCCAGGATCCCTCTCGGTACCTGCCTATTCCGAACTGTCATCAAGTAAAAAGGAGCCTGCGCGTTATGAACGCGACGATGGTCCACCGCTCTCTAGTCGCTATCGCGATCGTGATCCAATGCGCGATTCAAACGGCATCCCTGCACGGAGAGGTAGAGATGGTGATGCTATGAATCTCGACCCGGAAGGTGCCAAGCGGAGACGCCTGAATGACGACGTCGGTCCTCGTGGTGGTGGCGACCATTCGTACGTACCTCCTCAAAACGCTCCCGCATATACAGCGGACACGCGTCAAATGGATGCTCCTCGTAAGTGAACGCGGTGGTGATGTCTCTGCCGGATGTTTACCGACTCACACAGCTCGCAAACGCGACTTCGCTCCCCGAGATCAACATTCTTGGCGAAGGGACTCTGATCCTCAGGTTCGAAGGGCCCGCACTCCACCTCCAGCGCGTACGACGGAGAGTTCTGTGTATACTCCTACTGCAGCCTACGTTGACGGTCCACCGCTACCCCCGTCTGTCGACGACGTGAAGATGGCCGACAGCAGGGTGGGCAAGCAAAGTCGCTTCGATGCACCCATTCGTCAAACAGACCCCATGGACGTTGATATGCCTCCGCCGCCTAGGGCCGCCCCGCCACGCACAGGTGGGATGTATGCTGACCGTATGCCATCCACGACCCAACCGGATGTGGTCCCCCGCGCTCCCAAGGCCATGACCAAAGACACTACATTCCCCACTGGAGGGCCTCCCTTTCCGCCGCCTCAATCGCCACGATCCACGAGGTTTTCCAATGTACCGGCAATGGAGGCGCCTCTGCCTTCCGCTGGACGGGGCCCTCGGTACGATCAGCCTCAAGAACGTCAATGGGATAACCAGCCACCACCGCGCCGTTCCAGCTTCTCTGGTCACAGTCCTGTGGCGCGACGCGGTCCTGACGGCCCTCGAGATTTTGCTGATCGCCCTCCGGAAAGGTCGTTTGGTCGCAGTCAGGGTCCGATATCTTCCCCAGCAGAAGTATGTGTTTTGACCCCATATCGGATACCTCCCTCATCAATTGTTCGCAGGAGCGCCCATACCGGCCTGCACCCAGTCGCTGGGGACGTTCCGCGGGACCGAACGATGTACCGGTAGCAGCGAACCCTCTTCAAGGTGCTTCCCGAGATGAACTGCCTCCGGACGGCCACTCGCATGCCCCTCGACCCAATCATCATGATTTCGAGCCGCGTCGCGGCCATGGGTCAGAGCGCCGAAATGATGGCGGCTATCATCCGGAGCGTAGAGGTGATAATGGGTATGACACCAGACAGGTGCGTGTTTCTGATATCATCTCGTTGGCTAGATCTGACAGTACGTCTGAAGGCGCGTTACCCTCCTTCAGATGAGTTGCAACAGCCGGTCAGCAGGCCGCCCCCGCCCCCGAACGATGAGGGGCTTGGTAGGCGTTTGTCAATGACGTCCCACGAAATTGTATGAGTTCCCTTCTTATCGCAGTATTCTCATCCTGACGCGCCTTCGCAGCGTGGTCGCGGGCCACCACCTGTGGCCAACGAGGGTCGCTCTTCTGGCGCTCCGCACAAGGTGTGTTACGATGCCCTGTGATATGCGCACAGACTGACGGTCATTAGACGCGATTTGGTCCGCCTCGTGAACAAGATCTTGTGCTGTCTACGCCGGACCCTCCACCCCGGGAAGTTGTCCGCGAGGAAAGTTCGTCGATTAACGAACGCGAGCGAGGCCTTCGCGCATCAAGCTCTTGGGAGTGAGTTCTCGTCATCTGAAACGGTAAATGATATACTAATCCAATGCAGCAACGGTAACGCCCACCCAAATAGGTTTGGGGATCGGGACACCCGCTTCGGCCCCCCTGAGTCTCGTAAATGGGGCGGAGCTAGGCTTCCTGACGGGCCTCCCTCCCAGACTCGAGTGGACGGTGTCCCCAACAACATGCCCGTACCCGAGCGCGCGCCTCCCAAAATGCACCCCGACCGCATGCGCAACCTCGGCAATGACCCCGCGTCGATCGCCCCTTCCCCACGGGCGTACGAAGATCGCCCTCACCGGTCGCCAGTACGCAACGAAGATCCGCCTCGCGCACCTATCTCTCCTGCCACCCTTCGGATGCGCGACCACAACCCGCCCCCGATGGCCCACCAGGCGTCGCACTCGCGGCCGTATTCGCACATGAACGCGAACCTGCCGCCCCGCCCGATCGACATGCCCCCGCCTCCGTCGCGCAGTTCGCCGCCACACATGGGGCACCACGCGAACGGGCGCCCACCGGTCAAGCGCGGGGGGTCGCTCCTCGAGCGGCTCACGATCACTGAGAGCACGGAGGAGGATGCGGGTCCCCGGACCCTTCGTGACCGGATGGGGGAGAGTGACGAGGGAAGGGGCATGGACGGTGACGGGGCGGAGGGCGATGATGGAATGGGTGGACCATATGGGCGTGGTGGCTTCAGGAAACGCGGACGGGGAAGGCGTGGACGGGGGATGAGGAGGGAAATGGCGTAAGGCCGAGGTTGGCCATCCGAAGAACTCCTTGAACGGGGGAGGCTCGAAGTGCTATGAAGGTTACAGTCGAGATGGAAGCAGAGGCGGTCGGTTGGCCGTGGTCATCTACGTTATCGTGCGCTTTCGCTTGCGTTCCCTGTTTGTCGATACACCAAGTTTACTGCTCTCGTCCTATTATATAATTATCGTCCAGAGGCTCAACGATGGCATGAATCTGCTTGCTTGTGACCCACGCCCTGTTGGATGCCGATAGAGCTGCTCGTGATGTTGGTCTGTGATCGAAGTCCAATTGGCGCCAGATTCTGTGGGAACAACGCCTGAAATCGCCATGTCCAAAGTTGTACATGCGAACCACAGCTGGTCAGTACGAGCATAGTACTTATACTGATAGGATACTAGCGATAATTTTTATCTAGACCTTGGCACCGTCACTGGCGCTCGACTTGTACTTGCATCTTGCAACCTCACGAAAGCCAGCGAGAGCTCCAAACCTCAAGCAACCTCGCTTGGGCTGGCCTCGAACTTGAGATCTTGAGACCCCAGCTCATCTGGCTCTGTCGGATTCACTGTGCCGAAGTCGCCGAATGCATGCATAAAGGGAGCGCACTGGGCTACTCCTTTACCTCAGCCTCTCCGCCTCTTCAACTTTGACGAGTCGTGACAGACCTTCATTGTACTCAACACGCCCGAACAGACCACCCTTTATGGTCACAAATTATGCCGCGACCCGACCGGCCTTTCACTGGTACTGATCCCTTGTTCAGTTCTCCGTCTTCAGCCATCGCGTCTTTATCGCCCTCAAGGAAGCTGATGCTGAACACAAGGAGTACGACATCAATGCACACCATAAACCCAACTGGTTTTCCGAGCACTGAGAGGGCACCCAATCTGTTCACCATTTCTCCTCTCTACTCGTCATCATGCCTCACTCAGATCCTTTGCATCACCTACGGCTGTCCCGACACGGACCCGGCAGACCCGTCTCCAGAGTCTCACAAGATTCACGAGTCTCTCGTGATCTGCAAGTTCATCTCAGACATCTACCCCAACGCGCGCCTCGTCCCCTCCGACCCCCTGCAGCGCGTCGCCATGCGCCTCTTCATCGCGATCTGGGAGTAGCAGGGCTTCCTCGCGTTTTGGTCCTTCCTCACCGGCTCCGGCTCCGTAGACGCGTTCCTCCGCCTCGCCCCCTGGGTTCGCGGTCGGGCAGTAACGTTCTCGCTCGCGGACGTCACCGTAGCGCCGTTCATCCTGCGCAGCGTGGTCCTCTTCGAGCGCGAGATCGGCAAGTACTCGCTGAGGACGGAAAGAAGTCGACACGATGAAGGAGCCCAAGTTTGCGCAGATGGCACAGTATAGAGTCGAGGGCCTCAAGGTACATCCGACTGTCAGCAACACGTGGGCGGAGGTGAGTGTGCTCTGGCGTACTTCGGCCTGATCCGTATGGACGTGTTCGTGAATTTACGTTGGCGCTTCGTGGGGCGTCTTCCTCGCGGGCGCGAATAACCCTTTCATGCAGCGCAGCTAGATGCGATGGACTGCTTTTAACAATCGTCGCCGGAGCTAGTGCTTTCGGTGTCCTTCGAGTTTCGCGACGGGTTTCGTGGATGTGCAGGGCTGTCTGAAGACCTCTCAAATGGAATGAATATTTGTGTGAGTACGGCAAGGAGGAACCAGACTTGGTTGCGCTCTGTCGCCGACAATATACTTAACTCGTTCTTAATGATGCTGATGGCTCCATTATTGTGGGATTAATCACATCAGAAAACGTAGTGTAGCTACTTCCGAAGCTAGGGAATTCATGAGCCTTAGAAGTAGCTTGCGAAGAGACTACACATAGGATATCGTCGGATGTCTTCTCATGCGTCGAAATTGTATCTAGAGTTCTCTCCTCTTCTTCTGCTTCTTGTGAACTTTGCAGATGACAGTCATTATGGAGTTCCTGCCACCAAGTATTACAATCATATCCCTACAGCGCCGCAACCTGTAGCAAAAGCAACTTTAATCGCAGACCCGCCTTGTTCACATGGAACGCGCACCTCGATAACCACTTGCGATGCATTCTCGATACGTGTTAGACGACCATGTCTTGGATGCAGGCAGATGTATGTTTCGATCAAAGACTTGCGCGGAGGTGACCATGTTCAAGACCGGTTCGGCCAGGACTTGAAGCTGCTTGAACGTCGCACGCTCGCTTAAAAGTATTGATGCGCTGATATCATTGCTGTGAGTGACCCACTCAAATGACTCTGAGAGAGTATATGCCGATGTTTCATTAAAATACAGTGGTTCAGCTGTAAGCTGACGACTGAGTAGTTTATGTGTCAGTGCAGTTTCGATAAGTTCCGCGGACTTGAGAGTCGAGGCGATTGTTTCACGCAGCCACTATTTTATTGCAAGATCTAATGAGGGCTCACTCAATACTGGACGTTCGTTTCAAGGATGTTCCGCGGGTCGCTGGGCGGCAGTCGTCGACCTCTAGTGGAAACAGAGAGATCTGATGTAGCACAAGTTCCACGACACATATATGTGTGTGTCTGGATGCAGCCAGACATGTCGACGAGATTGGTCATGGCGGTACTTGCAAAGTCTGGAAAGCGCCATGATATGTTGATGGGGCTGATGTGGCACGTGATGACACGTCGGTGCCATCGCGTCGTGGATGGGACTCGGAGAAATCAGTATCCTGCCTTCTCAACTTCCCCTCTCCCCTCTCATGAAACTCAAGGAAATCCACCGCACATCGACCTTTGCCTGGTCGCCCACGCCTGCGCTGCCGTTGCTGGCGACCGGCACTGTCGCGGGCGCACTCGACGAGTCCTTCAGCAACAACGGCCAGCTCGAAATATGGGCCCCGGATTTCCTCGACCGCAATCAGTACGACCTCGGAGGCGAGGGGCAATCCGGTCCCAAAGGCTCTGTTACGACAACATCACGGTGCGCACGAGTTACCTGCGGTCGTGCTGGGCAGTTGATTATATGCGGTGGAAAGCTGACTATATCCGACCAGATTCAATCGCCTCGCGTGGGGCTATGTTAATGGCGAACGTCCGGGCGGAGTCGTCGTCGCGGGCATGGAGAACGGCGAGCTGGACATTTGGGACCCGGACCAAATAGTCGCGGGGGTCGAGTGAGTGTTTTGCCTGTCCTTTAATCTCGTTTGCGGGTCTCGTAGATCTAAGCACGCGAACTTGTAGCACCCCCATCTTCCGCAACAAGACTCACACCGGCCCAGTGCGCGGTCTTGACTTTAACCCCACCACGCCTAACGTTGTTTCGTCCGGCTCCATCGACGGCGAAATCTACGTCTGGGATCTCAAGGATCCGAGCAAGCCCTACACCCGGGTACGCGTTCACCAAGCTCGACGAGATCACCGCACTCGCATGGAATCACCATGTTCAGTATGCGCTCGCTGCGGCCAGCAACTCCGGCTACACGGTCGTCTGGGATCTCCGTGGCAAGCGCGAAGTTGCGGCTTTGGCCTACGGCGGAGGAGCCGGGACGATGGGTGGGATGCAGGGCTTCGGTGCGCCTGGGATCGCGGTGGGCGGACGGAGAGGCATGAGCGATGTTGCATGGCACCCCGACATCGTACGTTCACTTTTTCCTCCTGCACTCGCTATCGCCAATCCCGCCCCCAGCCTACGCGTCTCGTCACTTCGTCGGAGGACGACGCTTCCCCGTCATCATGGTCTGGGATCTGCGCAATGCCCGCGCACCAGAAAAGATCCTCACCGGCCACGAGAAGGGCGTCCTATCGCTTTCGTGGTGCAAGCAGGATTCGGATCTCCTCCTTTCTTGCGGCAAGGACAACCGCGCCCTCTGCTGGAACCCTCAGACGTCCGAGATCATCGGGAGCTTCCTTCCGCCGACAACTGGGCTTTCCAGGTCGATTGGTGCCCGCGCAACCCAGACCTTTTTGCCGCCGCATTTTTCGATGGCACCGTTGGCATCCACTCCGTCCAGACGACCAACGAAGCGAACGAGCTCCCCGCGGTGGCTCCAGAGGTGGATGCCAATGACATCTTCAATGCCCCTGGCTTCTCTCGCGCGAACCAGGCCACTCTTTCCCTCAAACACCCCCGAAGTGGCTGCGCCGCCCTGTTGCAAGCTCTTTCGGTTTCGGCGGCAAACTCACCACGATTTCCAACCTCCCCTCGACCCAAGGCAAGAATCAGAGCAGCGTTGTGCACATCCGCAAGGTCGCCACCGAGACCACGATTGTCGAGCGCGCCCAGAAGCTACAGTCCTCGGTCGACGCAGACGGTCTCAGACCCTCGCGCAGGAGAAAACGACGACCGACGAGAGCTCTGCAACCTGGAAGGCACTACTCAGCTTGTTCAATGCCAACTCTCGGGACGAGCTCATCACCCTACTTGGCTTCTCG